>NC_030384.2:956084-1082943 GCF_001625215.2 Daucus carota subsp. sativus | reverse complement strand
TATTTAACTTGTTTAGTGGTGCAGAGCAAATATCAGAGTTTAGCTGGAAATCAGAGTTTAGCGACTGCCAGCTGGATCAGAGTTTAAGCGATGATCAGAGTTGCAGGCGGCTGATTTTCAGGAGCATATCTGACTAAATAAGGAAGATAAATATCAAAAGAGATTGTACAAATCAGGACAGCAGAAGGATAGCTACTGATTAGATTATTTGAGGAAGCAGATATTATAAATCAATCAGTAGATATCATGTAACTGTGTATATAAACACAGCTTAGGGTTTACTCTAGATGAGTTATCAATTGAGTATCATTCGTGTAACCTAGCAGCTCTTAGTGATAGATATAAATCACTAAGATTATTTGTAAACTACTGAAGTTTGTGAATAAGAGTTATTGAAATATTCTCTTATATTTGTGTTTTTGTGGATTGTGTTCACTATATTATCACATATATAGTGAGTTTATTCGGCCTAACAAGCTCAAACGAGTCAAGATTGAAACTACAAGCTGATTCCAATTTCAAAAAACCGAAAATGAAGCTACAAGTTGTTTTCAACTTCAAAGGAGTCTGGAATGAAGCGACAAGTTGTTTTCAACTTCAATCTAGTCAATCATAAAGCTACAAGTTGTTTTTCAAGCTCAAACGAGTCAAAAATGAAACTACAAGTTAATTCCAATTTAAAACAACCGAAATGAAGCTACAAGTAATTTTCAGTTTCAAACGAGTCTGGAATGAAGCTACAAGTTGTTTCCAACTTCAATCTAGTCAATAATAAAGCTACAATTTGTTTTCAAGCTCAAACGAGTCAAGATTGAAACTACAAGTTGATTCCAATTTCAAACAACCGAAAATGAAGCTACAAGTAATTTTCAGTTTCAAACGAGTCTGGAATGAAGCTACAAGTTGTTTCCAAGTTCAATCTAGTCAATATAAAGCTACAAGTTGTTTTCAAGCTCAAACGAGTCAAGATTGAAACTAAAAGCTGATTCCAATTTCAAAAAACCAAAAATGTACCTACAAGTTGTTTTCAACTTCAAACGAGTCTGGAATGAAGCTACAAGTTGTTTCCAACTTCAATCTAGTCAATCATAAGCTACAAGTTGTTTTCAAGCTCAAACGATTCAAAAATGAAACTACAAGTTAATTCCAATTTAAAACAACCGAAAATGAAGCTACAAGTAATTTTCTGTTTCAAACGAGTCTGGAATGAAGCTACAAGTTGTTTCCAACTTCAATCTAGTCAATAATAAAGCTACAAGTTGTTTTAAGCTAAAACGAGTCAAGAATGAAACTACAAGTTGATTCCAATTTCAAACAACCAAAAATGAAACTAAAAGTTGTTTTCAACTTCAAATGAGTCTGGAATTAAGCTGCAAGTTGTTTCCAACTTCAATCTAGTCAATAATGAAGCTCCAAGTGGTTTACAAGCTCAAACGAATCAAAAATAATACTACAATTTGATTCCAATTTCAAACAACCAAAATGAAGCTACAAGTTGTTTGAACTTCAAACGAGTCTGGAATGATCTACAAGTTGTTTCCAAGGTCAATCTAGTCAATAATAAAGCTACAAGTTGTTTTCAAGCTCAAACGAGTCAAGAATGAAACTACAAGTTGATTCCAATTTCAAACAACCGAAAATGAAGCTACAGTATTTTCCAGTTTCAAACGAGTCTGGAATGAAGCTACATTTGTTTCCAGGTCAATCTAGTCAATAATAAAGCTACATTGTTTTTCAAGCTCAAACGAGTCAGAATGAAACTACAAGTTGATTCCAATTTCAACACCAAAAATGTACCTACAAGTTTGTTTTCCAACTTCAAACGAGTCTGGAATAAGCTACAAGTTGTTTCCAACTTGTTAGATATAATTGATGATTACTAATATTCTTAAAGTCTGTTTTAGAACAGGAATCATCAGAGTTTAAACTGGAAGCTGATCAGAGTTTAGTAAAGTCTGACAGAGTTTAATAAAGTCTGATCAGAGTTTACATAGTCAAGACTCGACAGAGTTTACACGTGGAAAGAGCTCAGAAGCGGATATACTTCAAGGAAGGATAGAAGCTGAGGAGTGATTTGCTGACTATGGAAACTAAACAGAAAACTGGAACAATCTTTGATTGATAGAATTCATAGCAGATTTATAGGATATCAAATCAGAGATTGATTTTGTAACTGTGTCTATATAAACACAGATTAGGGTTACTCTATATGAGTTGAGTTATCGAGTACATTGTTAAGAACCCTAGCAGCTCTTAGTGATAATATATAAATCACTGAGAGAGTTTTTGTAACCTACTAAGCTTTGTGAATAAGAGTTTACTGCTTTCAATCTCTTATATTGTCGAATTGTGTTATTGATTGTGTTCACTATATCTGTTATATAGTGAGTTTATAGGACCTAACAAGTGGTATCAGAGCCAGCTCTGTTAAGATTACTACAGTGAGATCTTAAACACAATCATGTCTGAAAAATCACAAGCTTCATCCTTTAGAGTCCCAACCCTTAAGGCATCTGAATATCCAGTCTGGAAAGAAAGAATGATCATATTCTTAGACTCTGTTGATCCAGAATACCTTGACCGGATTTATGATGGACCACATATGCCCACCAAGCTCTCTGTTGGGATTGCAGATGAACCTCAAAAGATGGTTCCAAAAGAAAAGAAAGATTATACTCCAGAGGACATCTCATCTATCAGTAAAGATGCAAAGGTGAAGCATCTGTTGCATAGTGCCCTTGATAATGCAATGTCTAATAGGGTGATTGGGTGCAAAACTGCTAAACAAATCTGGGATGCTCTGGAAACCAGATGTCAAGGAACTCAGGCCATTAAGAAAAACAGAAAAACAATCCTTACACAGGAGTATGAGCACTTTGACTCAAAATCTGGTGAGTCCCTGACAGATCTGTATGACAGATTTGTCAAACTGCTGAATGATTTATCTCTGGTGGACAAGGAATATGATCTTGAAGACTCAAACCTCAAATTCCTTCTAGCTCTTCCTGAAAAATGGGATTTGAAAGTCACTACAATAAGAGACAATCTTGATCTTGGAGAAATGTCTCTTGATGATGTTTATGGAAGACTGAAGACTCATGAACTTGAGATGGAACAGAGGAGCAAACGACATGGAGGAAAATCAAAGTCTGTTGCTCTAAAAGTTCAAGAGGAAGCTGCTAAGAGCAAGGGAAAAGCTCATGTCACAAAGTCTGACATTGAGACATCAAACTCTGATGACTCAAACTCTGATGTTCCCTCAGACTCTGAAGAAAGTGATGATGAGATGATGCAGTTAGCAGCATTGATGGTGAAGAGCTTCAAGAAGTTGGCCTACAAAAAGTTCAACAAAGGCAAAAGTTTTTCAAGGAAAGACAGAAACTCTAACAGAGTTTATGACAAGAAAAACTTTAAGAAGAATGAGGGCAAAGAAGGAAAAGCTGGAAAAGCTGACAAGTATACCTGTTTCAACTGTGGTGAAAAGGGACACTTTGCATCTTGAATGCAAGAAAGCCAAGAAGGAAAAAGAAAAAGCCTTTATCACCAAGAAAGGAAACTGGACAGATACATCTGATTCAGAAGAAGAAGTCAATTATGCTCTAATGGCAAACACTGACAACAACACTGAATCTCCTGCTAAGGTACCTCACTCTACTCTTGCCTTTGATACTGAAGATATAACTGAGTTAAGATTGTTTCTTAAAACTTTACATATCAGTTTTAGAGATCAGACTTTAGAGAATGAAAGATTAAAATCTGAAACTCTGAGTGTAAAGAAAAGGAATGATTTTCTAGAAAAAGAATTAGTTCAAATGTTGGAAGTTCAAAAGAAAGAGATGATGCTGTCATTGTCAAAGATGAATTATCAAGAGGTATGCATCTCTTCAATCAGAACTTGCCAAGGAAAGAGAGATCATTAAAACATGGACTAATTCAGGCAAAACTACTCAGGATATCTTAGGTAGTGGAAACTGGAAGAAGGGACTAGGTTACACTGATAACTCAGAAACTGAGTCATCAAAAACAGAGTTTGTTAAAACTCAAAAACCTAAGGTTAAACCTGTTAAATTTGTTGTTGAATCCTCTAAGCCTAAACAATGTAGACCAAAATCAGAGATTAACAACAATTTAAAATCTGAAAAGCCCAAACAGGTTAACATAGGACTGATGACTCAGAAACAGCTTAAACATAAGCTTAAAGAGGTAAAGTCTGATGACAGAAACAAGGAGCCTAGGAAAAATAGAAATGGCAAAATTGGCATAGACAAGAGTAATAACTACATGCCTGTTCCAAATGCACCTAGGAAGACATGCCATAACTGTGGTAATACTAATCATCTTGCTAATTTTTGCAGGAAGAACAAGGACATTAACTCTTTACCTACAAAGTCTGGAGTTAGAAAAAGTAGTATTAGATATAAACCACAAGATCCTTGTTTTCATTGTGGTAGTTTATGGCATTCTATTTATACTTGCAAAGAATATCATAGTTTGTATTATGATTATTATCAATTGAAACCTTCTTTAAAGGTTAATAAAAACTCTGCAAGTACAAACTCTGTTTCCAGTACAAACTCTGTTGCAAAGTCTGTTAGCTCAAACTCTGATAATAATACCGCTGCAAAAGCTAACAAACTTAATAAGGCCAAGGGATCCAAGCAAGTCTGGGTCCTTAAAACTAACAACTAGTGGTCTTTATGATTGCAGGGCAACAGGAAGAATATCCTAGTCTTGGACAGTGGATGTTCAGGACACATGACTGGAAATAAGACCCTGCTGTCAGAGTTTGTGAAGAAGGCTGGCCCAAGTGTTTCTTATGGAGATGGCAACATAGGAAGGACTCTGGGATATGGCAACATCAATCTTGGAAATGTCATCATATCAAATGTAGCTCTTGTTCAAGGGCTAAAACACAATTTACTCTCTGTCAGTCAGATCTGTGACAGAGGATATCATGTTGATTTCTATGAAGAACACAGTGAGATAGTAAGCAAGACAACAGGCAAAGTGGCAGTAACTGCTCACAGACATGGGAATATTTATGAAATCCACTTGCCTACAAACTCTGAAGAAAAAGCAATTTGCTTGTCTACAAGAATCTCTGCAGAAGAAAGCTGGAAATGGCACAAGAAGCTTTCACATCTAAATTTCAATTCCATAAATGAGCTTATAAAGAAAAAGCTTGTGAGAGGACTCCCTGAATCACTACTGACATCTGATGGATTGTGTGATTCATGTCAAAAAGCCAAGCAGAGAAAGACATCTTTCAAGAGTAAGACTGAATTCTCAATAAACAAACCATATCATCTTCTACATGTTGATCTATTTGGACCAGTCAATGTACCATCCATTGCAAGGAAGAAATATGCTCTTGTCATTGTTGATGAGAATACTAGATACACTTGGGTATATTTTCTTCACTCCAAAGATGAAACAGCCTTGCATCTAATGGATCATGTGACACAACTGGATCATGGATCTGAAGACAAAGTGAAAATCATTAGAAGTGATAATGGAACTGAGTTTAGAAATTCAACAATGGAAGAGTTCTGCAAAGAAAGAGGTGTAGTGCAACAGTTCTCTGCACCTGGTACACCACAGCAAAATGGTGTAGTTGAAAGGAAAAACAGAACTCTTATAGAAGCTGCCAGAACTATGCTTGATGAGGCTAAATTGCCCACTTATTTCTGGGCAGAAGCTGTTCAAACAGCTTGTTTCACTCAAAATGCAACCTTGATTAATAAGCTTGGCAAAACCCCATATGAGATGGTGAAGAAAAAGAAGCCAAATCTGAAGTATTTTCATATATTTGGGTGCAAATGCTTTGTATTGAAGACTCATCCAGAACAGCTTACCAAGTTTGACTTAAAAGCTGATGAAGGTATTTTTGTAGGTTATCCTCTGATAACAAAGGCCTTCAGAGTCTATAATCTGAGAACCAAGGCCATCATGGAATCCATACATGTGTCATTTGATGACAAAAGAATTATGGGCTTAGCAGATATGGGTGATCATGAAGAACTGCATTTTGAAAATGAAGAAATATTCTCTGATTCAACAAACTCTGATGAACAGTCAAACTCTGACTGTGAACAAAATACAGCAAACTCTAGTAAAAATTCACAAGTTCATGATGATGGAGCAATTGCTGAGGGGGAGCATCAGAATGTTCCAGACTCTACCCAAGCCTCATCAGAGAATGCTGACTTAAACTCATCAGAGAATACTGATTCAAACTCTGATAGCACAGACTTAGGGGGAGCTACAGAGAATGATCAACAGAATCAGGAGAGCATGGATCAAGGGGGAGGATCCAATGATGAAAATGGCCAGCTTCCACATACTAGGAAGTGGACAAAATCTCACACACCTGATTTAATAATTGGCAATCCAGAAGCAGGTGTGCAAACAAGGACAGCTACAGCAAATGAATGTTTACATCATTGCTTTCTGTCACAAACAGAACCCAAAAAGGTGGAGGAAGCTCTTCAAGATCCTGATTGGATTCAAGCAATGCAAGAAGAGTTAAATGAATTTGAAAGAAATAAAGTCTGGACCCTAGTACCAAGACCTAAAGACAGATCCATAGTTGGTGCAAAATGGGTGTTCAGAAACAAAACTGACAGTGAGGGTGTCATTACAAGGAATAAAGCAAGGCTTGTGGCAAAAGGGTATTCACAACAGGAAGGTATTGATTATGATGAGACATTTGCTCCAGTTGCAAGATTGGAGGCAATTAGAATCTTTCTGGCCTATGCTGCACACAAGAAATTTAAAGTATTTCAGATGGATGTCAAAAGTGCTTTTCTAAATGGAAAACTGGATGAAGAGGTGTATGTTGAACAACCTCCAGGTTTTGTGGATCCAAAACATCCAGACTATGTCTACAGGTTGGACAAAGCACTTTATGGACTAAAGCAGGCTCCAAGGGCATGGTATGAAACTCTAGCTCAATTTCTTCTTGAAAGTGGATTTACTAGAGGTACCATAGATAAAACTCTGTTTTATTTGAATCATGGTAATGATCTGCTTTTAGTTCAAATCTATGTTGATGACATTATTTTTGGCTCCACTAATGCTAAACTCTGTCAAAGATTTGCCAAGCTCATGCAGTCTAGGTACCAAATGAGCATGATGGGGGAACTCAGTTATTTTCTGGGTTTACAAGTTGAACAGACTGAAGATGGGATTTTTATAAATCAAGCCAAGTATACCAGAAATCTTTTAAAGAAATTTGGTATGCAAGACAGTTCTGCTGCAACTACTCCTATGGCAACAGCAACAAAACTAGACAAAGATACTGGTGCATCAGTGGATATCACAAACTATAGAGGAATGATTGGATCATTGCTTTATCTGACTGCAAGTAGACCAGACATTATGTATGCCACATGTCTATGTGCAAGATTTCAGGCAGATCCAAGAGAACCTCATCTGATTGCAGTAAAGAGGATATTCAGATATCTCAAGGGAACCACATCATTGGGACTATGGTACCCTAGAGAATCAGATTTTAGTCTTATTGGATACTCTGATGCAGATTTTGCAGGTTGCAAAATTGACAGAAAAAGCACAAGTGGGAGTTGTCAATTTCTGGGTGGAAGACTAGTTTCTTGGTACAGTAAGAAGCAGAAGTCCATCTCAACATCAACAGCAGAATCAGAGTATATTGCTGCAGGCAGCTGTTGTGCTCAAATTCTTTGGATGAAGAATCAACTGTTGGACTATGGGTTATCCTTCTCTAAAATTCCTATTTATTGTGATAACCAAAGTGCTATTGCTATGACAGGAAATCCAGTTCAACATTCTCTGACAAAGCACATCAGTATAAGATATCATTTTATAAGGGAGCATGTGGAGGAAAGAACCATTGAACTTCACTTTGTTCCTACTGAACAGCAGCTAGCAGACATTTTCACCAAGCCATTAAGTGAAGCAACTTTTACTAGGCTGGTGAATGAGCTAGGAATGATATCAGGAACTGAGTAGACATATTGGTTAGATCTTTCAAATTTAACTTGTCAAATTTACCATATGTATTACTCACACATCTGCCATGATATACTCTGATTGATAAAATCTGATTGATAAAATCTGATGACAAACTCTGATAATATACTCTGTTTGCTTTACTCTGATAACATGCTCTGATAACATTCTCTGATAATATTCTCTGATGCTTATAACACTCTGAATCTTGATAAATGATCTCATTTTTATCTTCTCTGAGACAAAACACCTATGAAGATACCATGAAGCATGTTCTGAATGAGTAATCATGAATCTCAGCTAAGTTCCTTAATCCTGATCTCAATTTTGTGCTACACTAGTTCACACTATGCATGCTGATATCATTGAGACTCTACTACTTCACATATCTTAATTATAAGTGAGATTGATTAATTTAAATTTTCTCTCATCTACTAGACAGTGATTATAAACTCTGATGTTTTTTTTGTTACCTGAGACAAAACCCCCTGAAAAATAAGCATGGTACTCCTTTGAGATCTTAGATGTTAATATGACAGTGACTGGGAAGAACCAAACATTTGCTGGTATTAAGTAACTGCTAAGATTTTATAATCTATGGTGACCAGTCACAATCTCTGATTACTGGAGAAATACCAATGCAATAGTATATTTAAAGGTCGTGCCTCACTCACACTGAGAAGCGTCCTGAAGAAAAAAAAAAAAAAAAAAAAAAAAAAAAAAAAAAAAAAGGGGGTAGATTATTAATTATCTTCAGAGTATGTCCTAGTCTAAGTTTTGAGAGTTTGAATAAATTATTCAAAGTCTACCTTATAATTACGAAATTGTGAAATTTTATATTCTCTGATTTAACATGACCACACACGCATTTCACAAGCACATTATTGAGCTATGGATTTTAGAACAAACTCTGATTTATTGACGAAAATTCTGAAAATTATGTCTTTATTCTGAGGTTCGCGGAAATTTATTTTCCTTGTCTTAAATCTCAGAGTTTAAAAATTCGAGAGATTTGATCTTGAATTTTTTACAAATATTCAGAGAATGTGAAGAGAATGTGTTTCAAACGGATGTATTATTAGTGGGTTTACATGCAAAACATTTTAATAGGAGAACGTGTAATCAGCATTTATTACTGCGCATGTTTTACTGCACTCATGATTATTACTCTCGTTTCTCCATCCCACTAACACTCATCTACCAGTTACATTTTGACAGGTGTCTGATTGAACAAAAAGCCCATGCGTGCTCAGTTCAACAAAATCTGAAGAGTTTTTCAGATCAGATTTTATTGCTTATTATTCAATTTTACACTTACTCTCTACATTCACCTTCTAAACAAAACTCTCACACTCTGTTCTCTGCAATTCAAATCTTCGTTTACACACTTCCTCAAACATCTTCTTTTCATAATCTCTGTTCTAATGGCCACTACAGCTTTTATCCTGGCAGGTGTTGAATTCGTTCCAAATAACTATGCAGCCATCCTTGACACTGCTGAAGCCCCAAGGGATTATCATCCCTTTCAGCGATTCTTGGCACAGAGTGTCATCGGTACCGCTCTCACCGCTCCTGCAAGACTTTCAGGAAGCCAAATCATCAGCTTTTGGAGGTCGGGTACATATGACAATGGTGGTGCAGATGGATCACCATCAATTGTATTTTCCTATGACGGGGAGGAGTATGCAGTTACTCCAGCAACAGTTCGTCAGGCACTCAACTTGCCAGAACATTCTGCGTATCTTACCAATGGAGATGCAAATCTCAGAACAATGATGCTCGAATTGGGGTACTACGAATCTCTGGATAAACTGGGTCAGTTGAAGCGTCCATGGCTCAATAAGGAGTGGAGTTTTTTCTTTGATTGCATTACCAGAGCTTTCCAGAAGAAATCTACAAACTGGGATGCTATTCCAATGGACATGCTACAGATCGGGTATTCTCTGATCTATTCTACTGCTTTTGATTTTGGTAGATTAGTTCTTAGAAATATTGGTGAAAGAATGCTTGAGAACAGGAACGTCATATATTTCTCAAGATTTTGTCAATTGTTGTTTAATGCCACTGTTGGAGAAGTGGATTTTGATGCTGCAGATGAGATCAAACCTTTTAAACTTCATAAAAGGGCTTTTAAGGATCTCATATCTAAAGATGAGAAGAGACCAGTTCTCAGGCCTCTGCAAATCCCAGCTCCATTCAGAGCAAGGCTGAACCCTCCTCAGGAACCACAACAACAGCCTCAACAACCTCAACCACAACATCAAACCTCTCCCACAGTCACCAGAAAACCAAGATCATCAACTACAAAACCATCCAAATCTACAAAGTCTGATGACCAACCCTCTACTACCAAAACCAGAACCTCTGTTGATACACAAGTTCTAAAGACAAAGTCTGATAAACCAGCAAACTCTGATGCTGCAAACTCTGATAATGTCCACAATGAAGCTGCTTCTCCTCCAAAGCAGAAGAAAAGAAGAAGACTTGTTGCAGCATATGAATATGATGATCTAGAAACTGCACAAGTTGCAAACTCTGAACCTACTCCAACAACAGTCTCTGAACCAGTTCACACAAGTCCTCAGAAGACAGCCAGATTCAAGTTACGGGCTCAAAAACCTGCAAAGGCCAAAATCCCAGAATCTGACATCACAGACTTCACTGTTGAGGAAGACCAAACACCATCTACCACACTACCAGAAACTTCCCAAGCTCTGATGGTGCTTCCTATTCAAGCTGTACCTCTGATATCTCCCACAGTATCTCCTACAACATCTCCTAAAGCATCTCCTACAGCATCTGCAGTAGATGAAGAAATAGAGTGTGATGCACAAGCTACAACTGAAGCTGGAGCAAATTTGTCTAATTCTCAAACTCCACTATCTGATCATGGTCCAATTCCTCAATCTCCAATGAAAATTCCTGAGGATGCCATTGTTCATGATACAGCTCCAGAGAACTACAGGTCTGATGTAGTTGAGGAAACTGACAAAGTAGCTGTGGAAGCTTTACAATCTCTTGCTCAGACTGGTGAAAAGCCCATCAAGTCACAGTCTGAAGCTCAAGAAAAATCTGCTCCGGATAATGTGGAGAAAGTTGCTGATCCTGTTCATACAGATGAAAAAGCAAACTCTGATACTGAGGATGATTCTAGTTCAGATACTGCCAAGGATGAAAATGATGGAGTTCCTCTGACTCAACAGAAGTGGGAGTCAACTAGCCAGTACAATGCCAGGCTACAAACTCTGACCACAGCCTCTGAGTCACTTCCCAGGGATCTTCAGGTTGATCCTCCAACTGAAGTATGGGATAAACTCTGGTTGAGTCACCAGCATTCCTTGGAAGCACCTAAAGCTGAAGAGTTCTTATCTATGGCAGAGAAGAAAATTACAAACTCTGATGTTATGTCAAGCCTCAAGGGCACAATTCTATATCTGAAGACATTTCATCCTGCCCATGCCCAGACATCTAAATCAATAGATGGTCTAAGAACAGAGATGGCAAAAGTCAAGGAGACAAATGAACTGGAAAAGAAAAGGACCATCAATCCTATGAAAGAGAGTGTACAGAAGCTGGTGACTGCAAATGAATCTCTGGACCAAAGGATGACCATGATTGAATCAAATCAAGAAAAGATGTCCAAACAGCTTGAAGCCATTCAAACTTCACTTTCTCTGATCACATCAATTCTGATACCTGATGAGGATGATGTCAAAAAGGGGGAGAGAGTAGCTAAAGTCAAATGCAAGTCTACTAATCAAACTCTGAAGAGAAAGAAGAAGGATGATGATGATGATGATGATGTGGATGACTTCACAAAGCACAAGAGATTTCAAGCAGGAACTGGTGGAAGAGTTTCAAACTCTGACAATCAGAAACAATCTAAGCAAAGCACAAAGTCTGGTCCAACTCACAACATCACATCTGGATCTAAGCAAAGACCAGTGACTGGATCAGACAAACCCATGACTGATGAAGAGCTTGCTAGATTGGTTTTTGAACAAGAAAATCCAGAAGCAAATTTGGATTTGGAGTTGATTGCTGCAGAGGAAGCTGAGCTGAAAAAGGAACATATTGAAGCCATAAACTCTGGAAAGATCCAAAAGCCTGCAAAGTCAACTACCAAGCCAAAAGAAAAAGGAATACTGATCAAGGAAGCTACTGTTGCTGATCAGAGTTTACCAGTCAAAAAGGTATACTCTGAAGATGAATACACCTCTAAGGGTAAAAGCAAAGTAGATGAAAATCTGGAGAAAGGCTGGGAAAAGAAGAAGCCTACAACCTCTGACAAGGATCAAGTTGTGAGGGAAAAGAAAACAGAAGCTGCAATCTCTGACAAAGCTCATGTTGCAGAACCTCAAAAAGAAAGATTGACCTCTGACACAGCTCAAGTCAATAAGGAAGCAAAGAAAGACATAGTCTCTGACAAAGCTCAAGCTGTGTTCAAACCAACAACTACTCCACTGGCTGGATTTGCAAAGCCTACTCTGATGACTGAAATAAGTTTTGAAAAAGGCTCAATTAAACCATTTTCTCATCAAAAGGCAGGAAGAGATAAAGGAGGGCTGGGATCCAAATATGAAAAGTTTGATCAGAGTATAGGATCAAGACCAGATGACCCCTCATCTCTCTGTGCTCCCAAGACTGGAGTATTGCAAGACAAAATGGAAAAACTTGATTCAGTCCAGTTGGCAAAGAATGACAGAGGAGATAATATTCTTATCTACTTCATGTCTGATGGAACAGTGTTTAGAGTACTTGAAGCAGATCTCTATGCTAAACACTGGGAGGAATTGAGATATGTATCACACATATTTCAAGTGAAAAACAAGTCAGGACAACACATCTCCAACCTGCTGAAGGATCAGATCAGAAGAAAGATGGGGATTACAGGAAACAAAAATGCTGGACCTTTCATTCCTAAATACCTCAATCATAAAGGACAGCTGGTGAAGATGAAGAAAAATTCAGCAAAGATTGAAACAATAGGTGGAATCAAAACTCTTGCATTTAATGAAGAGTCTGATAAAGCTTACAATATCAGGCTGGATAGAGACTTGAAGAAGAACAAGATTTATGATCTCAGAGCTGCAATTTATCAAACTGGAGTTTCAGATCCAGAGCTGAGAGAGATCAAGAGACAAATGATTGCAGTGCTTGAAGAAGCTGAGAAAGAACTCCTCAGAGAGTATCTAAAGACAGCAAATGGTGTCTATGCAGCTAAGGAGTAAAGTATCTGTAAGTTTTAAAAGTTTTCTGTTATATAGTTAAACTCTGTTGCATTTGACTTAAATGTTTTGACATCATCAATTATCTGTTAACTTGCACATAACTTATTCATGCACAAGTTGGGGGAGATTGTTAGATATAATTGATGATTACTAATATTCTTAAAGTCTGTTTTAGAACAGGAATCATCAGAGTTTAAACTGGAAGCTGATCAGAGTTTAGTAAAGTCTGACAGAGTTTAAATAAAGTCTGATCAGAGTTTACATAGTCAAGACTCGACAGAGTTTACACGTGGAAAGAGCTCAGAAGCGGATATACTTCAAGGAAGGATAGAAGCTGAGGAGTGGTTTGCTGACTATGGAAACTAAACAGAAAACTGGAACAATCTTTGATTGATAGAATTCATAGCAGATTTATAGGATATCAAATCAGAGATTGATTTTGTAACTGTGTCTATATAAACACAGATTAGGGTTACTCTATATGAGTTGAGTTATCGAGTACATTGTTAAGAACCCTAGCAGCTCTTAGTGATAATATATAAATCACTGAGAGAGTTTTTGTAACCTACTAAGCTTTGTGAATAAGAGTTTACTGCTTTCAATCTCTTATATTGTCGAATTGTGTTATTGATTGTGTTCACTATATCTGTTTATATAGTGAGTTTATAGGACCTAACACAACTTCAATCTAGACAATAATAAAGCTACAAGTTGATTTCAAGCTTGTTTCCAACTTCAATCTAGTCAATAATAAAGCTACAAGTTGTTTTCAAGCTCAAACGAGTCAAGATTAAAACTACAAGCTGATTCCAATTTCAAAAAACCGAAAATGAAGCTACAAGTTGTTTTCAACTTCAAAGGAGTCTGGAATGAAGCGACAAGTTGTTTTCAACTTCAATCTAGTCAATCATAAAGCTACAAGTTGTTTTCAAGCTCAAACGAGTCAAAAATGAAACTTGTGTTAATTCCAATTTAAAACAACCGAAAATGAAGCTACAAGTAATTTTCAGTTTCAAACGAGTCTGGAATGAAGCTACAAGTTGTTTCCAACTTCAATCTAGTCAATAATAAAGCTACAATTTGTTTTCAAGCTCAAACGAGTCAAGATTGAAACTACAAGTTGATTCCAATTTCAAACAACCGAAAATGAAGCTACAAGTAATTTTCAGTTTCAAACGAGTCTGGAATGAAGCTACAAGTTGTTTCCAAGTTCAATCTAGTCAATAATAAAGCTACAAGTTGTTTTCAAGCTCAAACGAGTCAAGAATGAAACTACAAGTTCATTCCAATTTCAAACAACCAAAAATGTACCTACAAGTTGTTTTCAACTTCAAACGAGTCTGGAATGAAGCTACAAGTTGTTTCCAACTTCAATCTAGTCAATCATAAAGCTACAAGTTGTTTTCAAGCTCAAACGAGTCAAAAATGAAACTACAAGTTAATTCCAATTTAAAACAACCGAAAATGAAGCTACAAGTAATTTTCAGTTTCAAACGAGTCTGGAATGAAGCTACAAGTTGTTTCCAACTTCAATCTAGTCGATAATAAAGCTACAAGTTGTTTTTAAGCTCAAACGAGTCAAGAATGAAACTACAAGTTGATTCCAATTTCAAAAAACCAAAAATGAAACTACAAGTTGTTTTCAACTTAAAACGAGTCTGGAATGAAGCTACAAGTTGTTTCCATCTTCAATCTAGTCAATAATAAAGCTACAAGTTGATTTCAAGCTCAAACGAGTCAAGAATGAAACTACAAGTTGATTCCAATTTCAAGCAACCAAAAATGAAACTAAAAGTTGTTTTCAACTTCAAATGAGTCTGGAATTAAGCTGCAAGTTGTTTCCAACTTCAATCTAGTCAATAATGAAGCTCCAAGTGGTTTACAAGCTCAAACGAATCAAAAATAATACTACAATTTGATTCCAATTTCAAACAACCAAAAATGAAGCTACAAGTTGTTTTCAACTTCAAACGAGTCTGGAATGAATCTACAAGTTGTTTCCAACTTAAATCTAGTCGATAATGAAGCTAAAAATTGTTTCCGTGCACAAACGAGTCAAGAATGAAACTACAAGTTGATTCCAATTTCAAACAACCGAAAATGAAGCTACAAGTAATTTTCAGTTTCAAACGAGTCTGGAATGAAGCTACAAGTTGTTTCCAAGTTCAATCTAGTCAATAATAAAGCTACAAGTTGTTTTCAAGCTCAAACGAGTCAAGAATGAAACTACAAGTTGATTCCAATTTCAAACAACCAAAAATGTACCTACAAGTTG
The DNA here is from genome assembly GCF_001625215.2 of Daucus carota subsp. sativus. NCBI lineage: Eukaryota > Viridiplantae > Streptophyta > Magnoliopsida > Apiales > Apiaceae > Daucus > Daucus carota. Next base: position 1,067,448 of record NC_030384.2, on the reverse strand, counting down.
TTTTCAACTTCAAACGAGTCTGGAATGAAGCTACAAGTTGTTTCCAACTTCAATCTAGACAATAATAAAGCTACAAGTTGATTTCAAGCTTGTTTCCAACTTCAATCTAGTCAATAATAAAGCTACAAGTTGTTTTCAAGATGAAACGGGTCAAGATTGAAACTACAAGCTGATTCCAATTTCAAAAAATCGAAAATGAAGCTACAAGTTGTTTTCAACTTCAAACGAGTCTGGAATGAAGCTACAAGTTGTTTTCAACTTCAATCTAGTCAATCATAAAGCTACAAGTTGTTTTCAAGCTCAAACGAGTCAAAAATTAAACTACAAGTTAATTCCAATTTAAAACAACCGAAAATGAAGCTACAAGTAATTTTCAGTTTCAAACGAGTCTGGAATGAAGCTACAAGTTGTTTCCAACTTCAATCTAGTCAATAATAAAGCTACAATTTGTTTTCAAGCTCAAACGAGTCAAGATTGAAACTACAAGTTGATTCCAATTTCAAACAACCGAAAATGAAGCTACAAGTAATTTTCAGTTTCAAACGAGTCTGGAATGAAGCTACAAGTTGTTTCCAAGTTCAATCTAGTCAATAATAAAGCTACAAGTTGTTTTCAAGCTCAAACGAGTCAAGAATGAAACTACAAGTTGATTCCAATTTCAAACAACCAAAAATGTACCTACAAGTTGTTTTCAACTTCGAACGAGTCTGGAATGAAGCTACAAGTTGTTTCCAACTTCAATCTAGACAATAATAAAGCTACAAGTTGATTTCAAGCTTGTTTCCAACTTCAATCTAGTCAATAATAAAGCTACAAGTTGTTTTCAAGCTCAAACGAGTCAAGATTGAAACTACAAGCTGATTCCAATTTCAAAAAACCGAAAATGAAGCTACAAGTTGTTTTCAACTTCAAACGAGTCTGGAATGAAGCTACAAGTTGTTTCCAACTTCAATCTAGTCAATCATAAAGCTACAAGTTGTTTTCAAGCTCAAACGAGTCAAAAATGAAACAACAAGTTAATTCCAATTTAAAACAACCGAAAATGAAGCTACAAGTAATTTTCAGTTTCAAACGAGTCTGGAATGAAGCTACAAGTTGTTTCCAACTTCAATCTAGTCAATAATAAAGCTACAAGTTGTTTTTAAGCTCAAACGAGTCAAGAATGAAACTACAAGTTGATTCCAATTTCAAACAACCAAAAATGAAACTACAAGTTGTTTTCAACTTAAAACGAGTCTGGAATGAAGCTACAAGTTGTTTCCATCTTCAATCTAGTCAATAATAAAGCTACAAGTTGATTTCAAGCTCAAACGAGTCAAGAATGAAACTACAAGTTGATTCCAATTTCAAACGACCAAAAATGAAACTAAAAGTTGTTTTCAACTTCAAATGAGTCTGGAATTAAGCTGAAAGTTGTTTCCAACTTCAATCTAGTCAATAATGAAGCTCCAAGTGGTTTACAAGCTCAAACGAATCAAAAATAATACTACAATTTGATTCCAATTTCAAACAACCAAAAATGAAGCTACAAGTTTTTTTCAACTTCAAACGAGTCTGGAATGAATCTACAAGTTGTTTCCAACTTCAATCTAGTCGATAATGAAGCTAAAAATTGTTTCCGTGCACAAACGAGTCAAGAATGAAACTACAAGTTGATTCCAATTTCAAACAACCGAAAATGAAGCTACAAGTAATTTTCAGTTTCAAACGAGTCTGGAATGAAGCTACAAGTTGTTTCCAAGTTCAATCTAGTCAATAATAAAGCTACAAGTTGTTTTCAAGCTCAAACGAGTCAAGAATGAAACTACAAGTTGATTCCAATTTCAAACAACCAAAAATGTACCTACAAGTTGTTTTCAACTTCAAACGAGTCTGGAATGAAGCTACAAGTTGTTTCCAACTTCAATCTAGACAATAATAAAGCTACAAGTTGATTTCAAGCTTGTTTCCAACTTCAATTGTGACGGACCCAACTTAAATAACCGACTAAAGCATGCATATCGATAAATATAATTAAACTACAGAGTTATAAAGATTAATCTACAAGTCTAATCAACAATCCCGGAATCACCAGGAATGAGTATGAACAACAACTAAAGTTATTACAACCCAAATAGAAATCCAAATTAAGTCTAAGTCATACTACAGTTTTTAAATCCCAAAAGTTCAAAAGAGATTAACTAGGGAACTACGAGTTCCCAACCTGTCCCATCATACGGCGGTAAGCAATCCCGTTGCCTGAGGTGGATTTACGTGCGGTCTGCTTGAAACGGGCCATTCTCGGGTTTCACTGAAGGGTTATAACAACAACAATATATATGAGCATAACGCTCAGCAAGTGAAAGCAGTAATAAAACAGTTCACAATATGCAATATAATCAAGTGCAAAAGCAACAATAGATATCACAAGGTATAAACACAAGTAAAGGTGCAATGTGGGATATCAATTTATTGGAATTGGAAACACACAGCGCTACGAGCATTGGGGGGTGATCAGCCCACACCAAGCTCCGAACCACATAAAGTGATTCAACCAGGGAGGATCCTCGGCACACATTGGCCATAAACAGACATCAGGCTCCCCGCTACTGATGCTGCCATAATAGACTGGCGCCTCAGTCTTAATATAAAATTATTATCCAATTCCTTTTAAGGTCATTTCAAATCAAATCATTTTCAAAAGAAGGGGTCTTGATCAAAGACAAGTTATAAGCAAGAATGTTTTCAAAATACAAGTGATCTTTCAAAAGTAAAGGATGTTATTAAGATCAGGGTTCCAAATGAGATAATTCAGGTTAATGTGGGGTATCAAGTTCTCATTATTCATCAAGGACTATTGGAGTATAATCATGTGGGTGTAGGGTAATAACATATGAAAAAGGTAATTCATGTGTTAAGGGTATTATTGGAATCCAAAGTCATGATCATAAGGGGTGATAAGGTAATTCAGTCCTAAATAAACAGTAATTCAACGTTCACAGGGTATACAATTGTAAAGCAAGTATAAAGGAAGAGTTTCACTTGCCTGGATAAAGCTTACTAAACTCCTGTATAGATGCTGCTAGGGGTTCCTTGCCTGGCCTCCTACTTGCACCTATAATTAATAGTATCCTCGTCACTAACTACCCCTTCGCGTATAAATATATATATATATAAATAAATATATACATATATATAAAGTATACACTTAAACTTAATCAGAACAAATAACATGATCATCAAGTAATGCACATAACAAGTGAAACATGGCACTTTATCATTTAACTATTATTACTTAGGAATCTCTAACTACACCTAAGTCACTTAAGCATTTAATCAAGTAGCACATAAGGTCTAAGACCAATACCTCCTAACTATACTCTACTGACTTCAAATTAACAAATTAATAGTAAGGCACACTTGTGCCTCACCTCCCAAGACTTACATGTGAAGTGCAACCTAAGTGACTTACTAGTATGCTTACCTTGGCAACACTTGGGTGCCTTGGTAAAAGAATGCATCTACACTAAGTGAATTGACTTAAACTAACTTGCACTCTCTAATATGACTTAAAACTAACTCATGGAATCAATATGAGGTCAAGGCCTCACTGATGACACACTAAAATGCAATGCATCCTAAGTTGGTACTAGAATGTGACTACATGTGTGACACTTGTGTTCTTAAGTGGAAATAAGGCATCTCCACTAAGGGTATTGACTCCAAACCAATTTCTAAAGGTTGACACAATATTAAACTAAGGTTATGAAGTGGTGTGACTCAAAGGCATTGCCTATATGGGTCCTTAAAATTTAGTGCACTAAAGTAACCATTCTGCCTTGGCAGTTTGGCACCTCTTGGGGGTTTTGGCAAAAACAAGTGTTTCCACTATGTGCCTTGGTGAAATTGTGACTCTACTGGATTCTTAAGACTTAAATCTAAGTTGTGCACTTGGAATGACACTAAGGCCTTGCTCAGGCCTTCTTGGGCCTCTAAACAAAGTTGGCACAGAGCACCCTGCCCTGCTGTGGGGACTGCCATGAACTTACCAACTTGAGACTCACTAAACTCACTCACTACACCAATACAATGACTCAAATAGCTTCCTAATACTTCCCTAAGTTCAACTAAATCAAGGCCCCATGAGGGCCTCATCAATGACAAGGTGTTAACCACTCAAGGATACAATTAATCCTAAAGTGCCCTGTTCTGGGGGTGTACTCTGAAATTTGTATGTGCATCTATGTAAATGATGGTTTTTATGACTCTTAAGGCTACTGGAGACTTGTATACATCAAGTCCCAACTCCAGGAGACTTGGGCCTATGAGGGCCTAAGCATGACACATCTATTTCTCATGGTTTCTAAGGTGCAAAAATCTGCCATGGTGTGTGTGTGACTCCTTCCACCTTAACTCCCTTCCAAACACCAAATACCAACAAACCAATCCACAAAACCTAACCTACAATGTACATATATCTACTGACTATTCACACAAAGCAAGATATTACCAAATTTAACCATTTAAGAGCACAAAACCGTGGCATTTATAGAGGTAAAACAGAGCAGAATTTCAGGGAGCATATATGAGCAAATTTTCGAGTATATCAACATGGTATTCACATAATAGCTACTGATTACTACTAGATATCATCATACACACCATAAACTATCATTTTAACACTTAGAACATGGCATGCATTACTCAAAAATCACATACAAAACTCAATTTCGAAGCTTAACACTCGGTTTTCAAATAACTCAACATGCATCACTAGAGTTTCTTATACATAGCTTTATCTCATCATATAACATCAAAATACTAACATGCAAGGGCTGAAATCACACCAAAAACTCAGCAAATCATTATACCTTTCGAATATACAAGAAACCAAACTCAAAATCATGAAGTTTCAAGATCATCACATACATATATACATTCGGCTCCTCTTGAGAGTCATTGCCAAATGTGATGAATCAAGAGGATGCCTTGGTCAAATAGAGGTATAAACCCATCCAAGATCATCTCAAGTTCATCTTTAGGAGCCACCAAAATAGAGACCCTAAGCTCATAAGAACCAAGGCCCTATTTCGGCTCCAAACTCAACATGCAACCAAAGGTCTAACCTCAAAATGAAGATGCAAGCTTGAATGGTGGAGTTCTTGACTTGACAAGCTTGAAATGTTAAAGAAAATGAATAAAAATGGTGGAGAATGGTGGTGTATATGGTTCGGCCGAGAGAGAGAGAGATGAGGGAGAGAGAAGAGAGAGATGAGAGAAGAGGGTTTTGATTTGGTTGGTGTGTGAGAATGAGTGGAGTGTGGTGGAGTGTTCAAGCATTCTTGACCATTTGACTTGACCAAGATGTGGTAGTGGAATGTAGAAATGACCAATCAATCCTTCTAGCTAGTGTTAGTGTAAAATGCATGCAAGGGTAGACTAGACTTTTGATAATTAATAAAAGTGTGATTAAAAGAGTATTAAAAGAATGAGTTTTAGTAAATAAAGTACAAATCAATAAATCATGAAATTAATATCACAAATAATATGAGATTTTAGAAGTTTAATAAAATAGTTTTCACAAATTTTGGACAAGGAATGAATTTTAAAAGAAATATTACAAGTAGAGCTCTAATAGTCACATTTCACATAAATATAAAACACGAATATAATACACGTAAAATCTCGAGAACAAATATATACACCAAACGCTATTTTACAAGTTAAAGCTTATCGGCTACTCGCAATTTATCAAATAACAATAAATCGCATATATCTCTATTATTATTTAATCGGGTAACGGCAACGATCACATTTATTAATAAAAAGCCAAAACCGTCGCAACTAGTAATATTACTTAATCGCGTAGCGAGAATTATTCGTCAAAAGTCATATAAGTACATTATAACGACATACGAAAGTCATGTAACGATAAACGAGTCAAATCACATAATTTGGCAATTAAAACACGAAATTTTATATATCACCAAAATGAAATACTGTAATATATATAAGTCAAATATTACAGGCGTTACATCCTTCCCCCCTTAAAAGGATTCTGACCCCAGAATCTAAGTAAACAAATGAGGATACTTATCTAACATATCACTTTCTAATTCCCACGTTGATTCTTCAACTTTGGGATTCCTCCACAAAACTCTAACTAAAGGAACTGTCTTATTCCTTAACACCTTATCTTTTCTATCTAGAATGCTAACCGGTTGCTCGATATACGACAAATCGGGTTCTATTTCAACTGGTTCATTCTCTATAATGCACTTGGTGTCGGGGTTGAACTTCTTAAGCAATGAGACATGGAAAACATTGTGAACGTGCTGCATTTGAGGCGGTAAGGCTAGTTCGTACGCCACTTTCCCAATTCTGCTTAGAATTTCAAAAGGACCAATAAATCTTGGACTCAGTTTCCCTTTCTTTCCGAATCTTGCTATTCCTTTCCATGGTGACACTTTCAACAGAACAGCTTCTCCAATTTCGAACTCTACATCTTTTCTGTGCGGGTCAGCATACTTTCGTTGTCTATCTTGAGCTGCAATCAATCTGTTTCGAATCACATCTACTGCTTCTTTTGTTTGCTGGATCAATTCTGGACCAATTACTTTCCTTTCTCCAACTTCATCCCAATATATCGGAGATCTACACTTCCTTCCATAAAGAGCTTCGTACGGGGGCATTCCAATGCTAGCATGATAACTGTTATTATACGAAAACTCAACTAATGGCAAATGCTCGTCCCAATTTCCTTTGAAGTCCAAAGCACAAGACCTCAACATGTCTTCGATAGTTTGAATTGTACGCTCGCTTAGTCCGTCCGTTTGTGGATGATAGGCAGTACTCATCTTGAGTCGGGTTCCCAAATGTTCTTGAAATTGCTTCCAAAATCTCGAGTTAAAACGAGGGTCTCGATCTGACACAATAGATACTGGAACTCCATGACGAGTAACAATCTCTTTCAAATACATGTGAATTAGCTTGTCCATTGAAAATCTCTCGTTAATTGGCAGAAAATGAGCCGACTTGGTCAACCGATCAATTATTACCCAAATAGCATCATGATTAGATTTCGTCCTTGGCAATCCAACTATAAAGTCTATTGCTATGTGCTCCCACTTCCATTCTGGTATCTCTAAAGGCTGTATTAATCCACTTGGCTTCTGATGTTCAGCTTTTACTCTTTGACAAGTGTAGCATTTACTAATCCATTGAGCAATTTCCTTCTTCATGTCTGGCCACCAAAAGTTTTGCTTCAAATCTTGGTACATTTTTGTGCTTCCGGGGTGAATAGAAAACTCTGAATTGTGAGCATCCTTCAAAATCTCATTCTTCAATTCCTCCACATTTGGTATCCAAATTCTTGATGAAAACCTCAAGATTCCTTGGTTGTCTTTCTGTGTGCAGATTTCTTCTCCGGTTAACTCATTCATCTTTTCATTCATCACTTCTTCTTGGCACTTCTTTATCTTCTCCATCAATTCAGGCTGAAAGGTCATGGTATGAATCATTTCTGTAGGTGCACTAGGAGCTCGAATTTCAATTCCCATCTTCTCAAATTCCTGTGATAGTTCTTGAGCCATGGTCAACATATTCAACCTTTCTTTGCGACTTAACGCATCTGCTACTACGTTCGCCTTTCCGGGATGATAATTAATCGTGCAGTCGTAGTCTTTAATCAATTCCAACCATCTTCGCTGCCTCATGTTCAACTCTTTTTGCGTGAAAATGTACTTCAAGCTTTTGTGATCCGTGAATATTTCACACTTCTCGCCATAAAGATAGTGTCTCCAAAGCTTTAAAGCAAACACAATTGCTGCCAATTCCAAGTCATGAGTCGGATATCTTTGTTCATGTGGTTTGAGTTGTCTTGACGCGTAGGCTATTACTTTCCCGTGTTGCATTAAGACACAACCTAATCCTTTGTACGACGCATCACTGTAGATAACAAAATCTCCTTGATCATCTGGCAAAGCTAGAACTGGAGCGGTGACTAACTTCTGTTTCAACTCTTGAAAACTCTTTTCACATTTGTCGGTCCATTCAAACTTTTCATTCTTCCGAGTCAATCTTGTCAACGGTACTGCAATCTTTGAGAAATCCTTCACAAACCTTCGATAATATCCGGCCAATCCCATGAAACTTCTAACTTCCGTTGGGGTCTTCGGCCTTTCCCAATTCATTACAGCTTCTATCTTTGCTGGATCCACTCGAATACCTTCACTTCCAATAATATGCCCTAAGAACTGCACTTCTCGTAGCCAAAATTCACATTTTGAGAACTTTGCATACAACTTCTCCTTCCTTAAAGTTTCCAAAGCTATCCTCAGATGTTCAGCATGTTCCTCTTCAGATTTCGAGTATATGAGAATATCGTCGATGAATACAATGACGAACTTGTCTAAATACTTCTTGAATACACGGTTCATTAAATCCATGAAGGCGGCTGGTGCGTTTGTCAATCCAAATGCCATAACTAGAAACTCGTAATGCCCATACCGAGTTCTAAAAGCGGTCTTTGGAATGTCTTCCGGCTTAATCTTCAATTGATGATATCCCGAACGCAAGTCAATCTTCGAAAAGTAAGTTGCTCCTTTGAGTTGATCAAATAAGTCGTCGATTCGAGGCAAAGGATACCTATTCTTGATTGTCAGCTTGTTCAATTCTCTATAGTCGATGCACAATCTCATGCTTCCGTCCTTTTTCTTCACAAAAAGAACTGGAGCTCCCCACGGGGATACACTCGGCCTTATAACTCCTTTGTCTAACAATTCTTGCAATTGCTTTGCCAACTCCTTCATTTCTGCCGGCGCCATTCGATACGGTTGCTTTGAAACTGGTTCCGTGCCGGGTGCTAAGTCAATAGAAAACTCAATTTGACGGTCGGGAGGCAATCCAGGAAGATCGTCAGGAAATACATCCAGAAATTCATTAACTATCGGAATACTTTCTATGTTCGGCGTCTCTTTAGATCTATCAATTACATGAGCTAAATAACCTTCACAACCTTGCCTTAACAACTTCTTAGCTTCAATTATCGTCAAAAATGTCTTGGTTTGTTTCTGTCCTTTAAACTCTACTTTCTTGCCTTGAGGAGACTTAAGGATTATCTTCTTCTTCTTACAATCTATTTGAGCACCATTTTCTGCTAACCAATCCATACCTAATATAACATCAAATTCTCCTAATCGAAAAGGTATAAGGGAAGCAGGAAAACTAAAGCCAGAGATCTCTATAGTACACCGGGGGCAAATACTTCTAACAGATACTTGTTCTTGATTAGCAACAATGATAGATAAGGGTTCAACTAACGGTTCAATTCCACAATTCAACTTGCCAACAAAAGATTCAGATATGAAAGATTTAGTAGCTCCAGAATCAAATAGCACTTTAGCATGAATGTTGTTGACAGGAAGCGTACCTGCCACAACCTCAGAACTCTGAACGGCATCCTTGATATTCATGTTGAATGTCCTTGCTTGAGCCGGATAAGAGGGATGGAAAACAGGAGTTGCAGACTCAAAAACTTGAGTAGAAGGTAGTTGCAGAATCGGAGCAGAAGACGTCATTCCTTGATTGTAAGGGGTAGCTGCCAATTGCATCAACTTGTTGGTTCCAGGAGCTTTACAATCTCTTGACATGTGACCGGTCTTTCCACACTTGAAACATGTAACAGAAGGCTTCGAATTCTGGCACTCGTTTGCATAATGACCCTTCGAGTTGCACTTGAAACAGACAATATCAGCCTTATTACAACTTCCCGTGTGTTTCTTGTTGCAGAACTTGCATTCTGAATTTGCTTGTTGACTCCTTTGACCACTCGGTCCTTGAATCTTCCTCACATTCCTATTATCACCTTTCTTGAATCCTCGGGGACCTCCTTGATTCTGAACTCCAAACTTCTTGAAATTCTTCCCTTTTTGGCTCCCTTGAGCCGAACCTTCACCATTATTCCCAAACTTTCTCTTCTTGTTATCCTTCTCCTTCTGGTTCTGATCACTTTCTCCTTCAATTACCATTGCCTTCTGGACCACTTCAGCATATGTGGCCAATTCAAAAGCAGCCACTCTGCTTCGTAGCCAAGGCTTCAATCCTTGTTGAAATCTCTTTGCTCTTTTCTCGTCCGTGTCCACATAATCTCCCACGAACCTTGCAAATTCTGTAAACTTCTTTTCATATTCCCCAACAGTCATTCCCTCTTGCTTCAATTCAAAGAACTTCAATTCCATTTGTGTTTGCATATACCTTGGAAAATACTTGTCTAGAAATATCCTCTTGAATCTATCCCAAGCAATAACCTCACCTTCTTCTAAAGCATGGGCTGATTCCCACCAGTAATTTGCTTCGTCTTTCAGAAAATATGACGCATACTCAACCTTCTTATTATCAGTTACAACAGCCAAGGTGAAAGCCTTCTCCATCTCCTTTAGCCAGGATTGAGCTTCAACAGGGTCTTGAGTTCCTCGGAACTCGGGTGGTTTCACAGCTTGAAAAGATTTGAAAGTAGTAGGTGGTGGTGGTGCTTGTTGTTGTTGCTGGAGTTGTTGTTGAAGTAATTGTTGTTGTTGAGCAAGGGTGACAGATTGTTGGTGAAGAAGTTGCATAAGTTGAGCCAAGGTTGGTGGTGGTTCTTCGGTATTTTCATTGGTGGTGTTGCGGGTTCTTCGAGGAGGCATGATTCTGAATGTAGACAAGAAAAGCTTATTCACAGTTCAATATATGCATACAAGTTATATCAAAGGGAATATTGGGTACAAAGGTATTATCAAGAGTTTATTCCACATGGTAACGTTTATTGTAATTATTATGGCATCTTGGTATGTGTGTGTATTATTAGAGTCTAAGGTATCATATTGCAAAGGTACAATTATTCGGTCAAACGTCATATCATGTATATTGGAAAAGTTTAAAAATGATCAAGTTCTAAAGGTTTTAACATGGCAATTTCTATCTAAGCATGGTACACGTGAAATGACAAAATGAGATAAATAGTCAAAGTGCGAGATTAAACATTAGTTCAAATGATAGGTACGGAACAGTACGAACGGAATAAGGTGCGAATAAAGTCTTCCCGAAACAATCCGGGGGGTACAAGTACGAAATGGAAAGTCAAAGTACGGATAACATGATAACGGAAAATAACATAGACTAAGGAATAGTCTAGGGGGATGGTGATGATGGCTGGTGAAGCTGATGGACTGGCAACTGGCTCACGGAGACTGCTAATCACACGGCGAGCTCGTCAGTAATGGCGGTCAAAGTGATTACGGCTCTCACGCTCGCGGTAGGGTGGAATAGCTGCCAAACGGTCTCGGCCATGCGAATGATCTCCTCGACCCTAGCAATCAAACGGGGACGGTTGCCCTCATTATCAAAGTCCTCACGGTACTAGCTGGTCAATCCGATGCTGGAGATGTGTTCTGGCCCTCGAGTCGGTCAGTAAGCCTCACCATCTGCTCGTAAAGCGGGAACGGAACAGTCGAACATACCCGGAATACGGGACTAGAAGAATGGACGATAGCATGCCAAAACAGTTATATAGATAATTACTCGGTTAAGCGTTAAAAAGGGTGAGAACACTTAAAAAATTATACCATCTTTCTTTTGGCTTACTTGAAGACAAGGAAGTAGGATGATAGCTCACCCATCATTACTCATCTTCTAATTTTACTCTGCATTCACTTAGCAACCTCTTGGCACAATTTATCGTTAGTAGAACCAAATATAATATCATCAACATATATTTGAACAAATATATCATATCATTATCATGCAATTTGTAAATGAGAGTTTTGTCTATGACACCTCTAGTAAAATCATTTTCAATAAAAACTCAGAGAGAGTGTCATACCATGTTCTTGGTGACTGCTTGAGTCCATAGACAGTTTCAAAGCCAGGGGCTGTTCCAGATATACTTCTTCTTCTAGCTTTCCATTCATAAATCCACTTTTCACATCCATTTGATAAACCTTGAAGTTGGAGTGTGCAGCAAATGCAAGAAATATTATGATGGCTTCAAGACGAGCAACTGGAGCACAGGTTTCATCGTAATCAATTCCTTCTTCTAGTGAATAACCTTTTGTGACTAGTCTGGCTTTGTTTCTCCCAACAATGCCATCACCATCTAACTTGTTCCGGTAGACCCATCTAGTTCCAATTATAGATTTACCCTTAGGCCTTGGAACTAGGGCCCAGACTTCTTGTCTCTCAAATTGATTGAGCTCTTCTTGCATGGCAAGAACCCAATCAGTATCAGCAAGTGCTTCATCTATTTTCTTTGGTTCCAGTTGAGATAGAAAACCAGAAAATAAACATTCGTTAGACGTAGCACTTCTAGTCTTGACACCAGCATTAGGATCACCAATTATCAAATCAAAGGGATGATGTCTGCTTCAAATCCTTTCCTTGGAAGATGTGTCCTTGATGATTCAGTAGTATTATCAGTAAGCTGAAGTATATGACTAGTTGACCACTAGCTCCCCCTGAGTTTTTGCCAAGTTGACTTGATGATCCACCACTATTATTAGTGGAATCTCTAGTGTTTCCACCATTTCCTCCACCATTGCCTGGATCATCACCATCATTGTTGTCATCTCCTGTTGCAACCTCAGGTGGCATATCATCATCTGAATCAGAATTTGGATAGTTGTCAAAGATGGATTAGCGGATTGTAGACTTGGAAGTTAGTGTCATCAAATGTAACATTGACACTAACTTGAACTGACAATGTGTCAATCACAAAACTCTATAAGCTATATGGTATAACCAACAAAGATTGCTTCATATGCCTTTGGTTCAAACTTACTCAAATTCTCTTCACCATCTTTAAGAACAAAGCATTGGCTCCAAAGACATGAAGATGTTGATATATGGTTTCTTGTTGTTATACAAATGAAAGGGAGTTTTTATGTGATCCTTATTGATCAAAGTTCTATTCTGGTGTAACAAGCAGTGCTCACAGCTTCAGCCCAAAAGTACAGAGGAAGCTTTGCTTCAGCAATCATTGTTCTAGCAGCTTCAATCAGTGTATGATTCTTCTTTCGATGACTCCATTCTGTTGTGGAGTCCTTGGTGCTGAGTACTGTCTGTTGATTCCCTTTTCAGAGTAAAAGTTGACTAAGATTTGATTCTTGAACTCAGTTCCATTATCTGACCTTATAGCTTTTACGGGAACACCCTTTTCCAGTTCAACTTTCTTGATATGATCAATTACTGTCAGGAAAGTTTCATCCTTGGAAGCGAGGAAGCAAACCTAAGTAAATTTTGAGAAGTCATCCACAATGACCAAAGCATATCTTCCTCCATCAATTGACATAATATTTACTGGGCCAAATAAATCCATATGCAAAAGCTGCAATGGGTCAGTGACACTATTGATGGTCTTTCTTTTGTGAGATGCTCTCTTCGCTTTTCCTTTCTGACAAGCTTCACAGAGACCATCAGATGTAAATTCCAGGGAAAGCAAACCTCTCACCAAATCTCTCTTGACCAGAGAGTTCATAGTTTTGAAGTTGAGGTGTGAGAGTTTCTTATGCCATAAACGACTATCTTCAGCAAATGTTTTGCATAGAAACAGTGAAATTTATTTCCTGGTCCAGAAGATAAATCAGCTATGAATATGTTGTCTTTCCTAATGCCACATAGTGAAGGACGTTTATCTTTGATATGTTTAATTATACATATTTCCTTTTCAAAGTGAACATAATAACCCTTATCACAAAAGTGGCTGACACTAAGGAGATTATGTTGTAGTCCTTCAACTATTGCAATATCTCAATGATGATCCTTCCAACTTTGTACTTGCCATATCCAACAGTACGACACTTGCTATTATCAGCAAAAGTAACCGAAGGTCCAGTTGCCTCTCTTACTTCTGTCAGCAGGGATCTAAAGCCCAAACAACTCGAACAATTCCACTGGCACCCTGCAAAAAACAACTTGATTAAACGTTCTTTGAGACCCATACTTTATTGGGTCCAGCAAACTTAAAGAACTGATTTCTATCAGGTACAACAACAGATCCTTTTGGACTGATACTTGGTTCAGACTTGACTGAACTTACTTCCTTAACAACAGCCTTGTAAACCTTAGTTTTAGGCTTTGGAACATAAGTCTCCTTCCTAACGCGAGGAGGACTAGCAGTCTTTTCCCTAGCATACTTTTTGTTTATGTGTTGTCTTGGTGACATGTTTTCATTTTTAGCATGCAAATTCTTAAAATAAACAGACATAGTATTGAAAGCATAAAGCATACAATTATCAACACCACAAAATTGATGGCATGCATCAAATATAGGAGCAACAGGAATATCAGTCACAATAGTAGGAACATCGACAGATTCTACTCAAACATTATTAACAGTTTTAAAGTTCTCAGTAGAATGACATCTATTGTCTCTGTTCTTACTATTCACAAAGTTATTAGGCTTGTTGAACTTAGTCCTTTCTGAGTTGACACCTAAACCAGCTTTACGCAACCTAACATCGCCTTTCACTTTGATTGGTTTCAGGTTGTCAATCTCATATCTCTTCTCATTACTCTCTTTCATTTTAAGGTCTTCCTGTTTGAGTTCATATTTAATGACAACAGGTGTTTCTAAAAGAGGTTCAGCTTCTGAGGATTTAAACAATGGTTGAGGGGAATCTTTCAAAACAAAAGGAATCCCTCTCTCCTCAGCACTCTTCTTAAAGGGAGTAATGTTACTAGCCTTACCTACAAATTTGTTATAGTCAAAGCCTATTCCAACAGTTCTCTTGATCTCCTGTTTATCAGTCAATTCTTTGACTATAGTGGAAACATCCTTAAAGGCTTTACACTTAACTTTCTCTTCGTCTAGCTGAAATCTTAAAGCAATCTCACTCTTCTCTAGAACTCTGACCTTAGCAAATTGTAATTCTAAATCCTTAGTCAGTTGTTCAATTTTAGGCTTTAATACTTTCATCTCATTCATTTTATAATCATGAATATCTAAGACTAAAGCATTATTCTTAAGAGTGGCAGCTTTCAACTTTCTTATAACATCATCTCATTCAAGTCCTAATTGCATAAACATTTTAGGGCATATAGGATCTACCTGAATGCTTCCAGCAGGAGGAGGTGAAGATGATACAGCATTAGCCATGAAAGCAACATTCCCTAGCTGCTCCTCTCCATCACTATCTGTATCATCCCAGCTTTTCCCTTCTGCCAGATATGATTTTCTTTTGAAACTTTGACCTCCAGAATTACCCTGATGCTTTCTCACTAAGGCATCATACTTCTGCTTCAGCTCGTCGTATGAATCCTTTCTTTTCCTTGAACCTTGGGCTGTTTGCATTCAGTTGCAAAGTGTTTCGGTTCACCACAGTTGAAACATTTAAACTTGCTTCGATCCACCATCTCAATCTTGTATCCTCCTTTGCTTGTAGAAGATGAATAACCTCCCTTATGAAACTTACTAGCAGTAGGTTTGTATTTGTAAGAAGGGTTTTTCCTGAATCTCATGTTTCCAAACTTTTTGGCAAACAGTGATAGAGATTGATCTTCTAACAGTTCCAGCTCTTCCATTATATAGACCTCATCATCTCCACTGGAAGAAGCAGTCTGACCCATCTCAGGTACAACAACTAGAGCTCTCAAGTGGTTCAGTGTTTTACCCCAGCCATATCTCTGCTTAGACTGAACTTATTCCAGTTCATAAGTTTTCAGAACTCCGTAGAGTTTTTCCAGAGATATCTCATTTAGATCTCTGCTTTCCCTGATTCTAGTGATTCTGTGTTCCAGATGTTCAGGAAGTGTTAAGAGAAACTTCATGTTGACCTCTTTCTTGTCGTAGTATTTCCCATTCAGATTTAAATTATTTATCAAATTATTAAGTCTGATAAACACTTCTGAAATCCCTTCTCCGGGATTGGAACAAAACTGTTCATACTGAGCCATCAGTATCTCTTTCTTGTTTTCTATGACTTCTTCTGAGCCTTCGTTTATGATTTCTAGAGTATCCCAGATTTGCTTTGCGTTCGTACAATTAACAACACCATTGTACATAACCGGATCTAGAGATTCAACTAATATTAGTTGAAGAGCGTCATCTAAGTTCATCGGTTCACTCTCTTCATCTATGTACTCAGAAAGTCCTTTCGGAACAGTTTTATGAGGTATTAGCACACCATCCTCTTCGTGTGCTAGTATGAGTTTCATCGGAGTAGAAACACCCTTGTTCTAGATCCTGATGTATTTTCTATTGGCAGTGCAGAGGAATAGTAACATGTGCCTCTTCCATAGGCCAAAGTGTTATTTGCTGAACGGTGGGATTTTAATGCTACTAATCTTTTGTGTGCTCATATTTAAGTATTTAAAGTGAATAGTGTTTGGATGAGATTTGGATCACTGAAAGAAACATATTTTAAATCAGAATTAATTTTTGGAATAAAATTAATTCGAATAAAAAATATTTGAAACGTTACATAGTGTGTATAGGATCTAATACGGTGTATTCGTATCAACCGCTCTGATACCAATTGTTAGGTCCAGATACGATTTTAGAAGGGGGGTTGAATACAATCGATACCAAATAATCGCGGAAGTGAATCTGATTGGAATATGACTGGCTAATCAGATTATAATTAATTAATATAACAATATTTTAAGTCGTTATATAATTAATATGGTTCAGTTTTAATGTCCACCAATGTTCATAGAATAAATTCGACAGGGTATATTCTAGATTAGTTATTAAAACAACCGAGTTATCAAAGCACAGAAAACTGTGGATATAACGAACAAGCAAGTTACGAACAACTTGAAAGCTTTACAAATGCTTTGATTTACAAAGTGATGAACACTTGAAAATGAAGAAACTAAGCCATATTTATCGTCAAAGCAATGAACTAGTAAGACAATGCAAAGGAAAGATAATTACAAGCTTGCAAAGACAAAAACAAGAAGGGCAAGACAATTTAAGCTTGGGCAAGACAAAACAAGGCAAGGTAGGACAATTTAGATTGCCTACAAAGCCTTATTTAAACGGCAGTAAGACAATTAAGTGAAGGGTAAAACAAAACTAAAGGGGGCAAGACAATCAAGGACAAGGAAGGACAATCTTGATTGCCTACCAAGCCTTATCAAACGGCAGTAAGACAATGAAATTGTCTTGGCCACTTAATAATTTCGGTAGGACAATTATGAGGAATTGTCTTGCTGTTCCTTACTTCATTTCGGCAGGACAATTGGCAACAACTGTCTTGCTTGTCTTCTCATCAATTCGGTAGGACAATCTCAGGAGATTGTCTTGCTGTGGCTACTTCACTTCGGTTAGGACAATCCAAAGATATTGTCTTGCTGAGCTTGTTTTGATGATTTAAATGTAATTTTGTAGTTTATATTTAATAGAAAATTATTCACTTAATTAAGTTAATCATATAAATTTATAAATTAAATTAATTCGAGAGTGAATTAATTTAACAAATAAATTACACAATTAATATAATTATTTGAGAAGTGAAATAATAGTCTATAAAATATTTAATTACCCAATCTTCAGTAGAACAGCTTCATGTCTTCTTTAAACTTTAATAACTTCGTCTTGATTTGTCGATCGACCGAACTACCACTTCTGCTTGACTTTGAATATTTAATTTGAGTAACTGATACACAGATGTACTGTCTGGTTCATCTGTATCTAGTTAAATCAAATATTCTTTGTCAAATAAACAATATAGATTTGGCTTGTTCGTCGAGTCTTGGTCTTGTAAGTTCTTCTTCATTAAATGGAATCTTCTGAATAAATAAAGTATAGAAACTTTATACCTTCTGAACTCCTGGACGTGTCACAAAAGATTATTTGTGCACTGAGGTTTGAACATATTAATGAACTTCTTTCAGTGCTGTGCAGCAGCATCCTGGAATTCTTCTGACATATAATTTCCATAATTCATTTGACTTTCTTCGTACGGATTCCGATAACTTGCTATTTACTGAGCTTTCTTATCTGAGATGAGTTGTACCTCTTACATTCAAATAGGCTGAACATATGCTTTTCAGGAAAGATCTAGGGAACATGAAGTATCTACTCATGGGGAGTATGGTGAAGCAACTCAGGGGGAGCCCGGTACAGTTGAAATGATGATTGATTGTGAAAGGGTGTTGGTAAGTGAATCCCTGGATGAAGAATTAAACAGAAGTGAAGATGCAAGAAGGAATGTATCTGTAAGCAAAACAGTCTTGCCTCCACTCAGAATAAGGGAACCTACATCTGGAAGCTCTGTCTTGGAAATAAGTTTTAGGTGGAGAGAAGAAGAAATTGCTAAAGGAAAGGGAAAGGAAAAACTTGCTGAGTATGCTGATGAAGTTCATCACTACACAGATGGTGGAGAATTTGAATCGGAGCAAACTGCCGTCATCATGACTAGTAACAGAGAAAGTGTTATGTTTCATCAAGATGAACAGTTTGAGAATCTCATTCTGGACGCAAGAACTGGAAGTGAAAACAGATTGATGAACTGTTCTGACAATATCATGGAACAAATTGCAAAGTTCTGTGTCAAGATCAATGAAAAGCACAGATGGTCTGTATACATTTGCTTGAAGTCTTTACACACATTGTACGTCACAATGGAATGTCTTCAACAACAGCCAGTCATTGTTTAGTTCACTCAAATTTCTTTGATGAAGAGAAAGGAGATTCAAGTCAATCAAATCTTAAGAGAATATCTCTTGCATCTCGTCAATGAGAAAGCTCCTAAAGTTCACATGAATCCATTCAATGTATTCTACAGAACGAAATTTGCAGAGAACTCAAACAAGTTTGGCACCATAAACTTGAACAAAACAAGTACGGGTGTTCCTGGACTTAAATTCATCCTGAAGCAGATTCTCTCTTCACCCAAAAGTCAAGAAAGAATTGCAGCAGTACAGAAACTCCATGTTATCATTGTCCATAAAGAAAGATCTCGGGACATGCATGTGAGAATATGGATAAGTCTAGCTAATGTTTCAAGGGTAGAAAGAGGAGGAAGCCTAATCTACTTAGCTTTTGATGAAAATGTTAGGGAAGCTATAGTAGTGGGACAAGAAGCTGGTGAGACAGGAGGAGAAAATGAAAGTGAAACAGAAGATACTGTCAATACTTCTGTCACTGAAGCTACTGTCAACAACCCAGAAGTTATTGTCAGTGAAGCTGTTGTAAGCAGAACAAAAGATACTATCATGGAACCTACTGTCAATGAAGCTGCTGTCGCAACTGGTGGAACTGATAACCGTGAAACTGAACCTATGGAAGTAGAAGTTACTATCAATACAAAAGCTACTATCAACGAAGGAATCCCTACGGAAACAGAAGCTATTGTTAATCAAACTACTCCTTTTAGAACAGAATCTACTGTCGAGTCTACTCTCTCATCTGAAGAAGAACTAAGGAAAACTGAAGATGAAGTACCATCTATAGTCATGAAGTCAAGAAGAAAAACCTTCAGAGAATTAATTCAAGAGAAAGGGGCTCATAGGATAGAAAGAATGAAAATCTTCAGAACAAAAAGGAAGCCCAAGGTTCTATCGAAATATGTTCATACCAAAATTGATGCTAAGTCAATTCAAGGAATATTTGAAAACAGTTTTGATAGTATGAAAGAGCACATGATTGCACAAATTCGTGAGGTTGGGATTGAGTATGACAATGATGGAAACTTCCTAGGTTATACACTGCATCATCCTACCATTGATGGTCATGTGAATCAAACCAAGTTTGATAAGAATTTCAAAAATCACAGAGGTAATCACACTCGTTCGATTTATTTCTTTGAACTCTTGAGGATGATTGAAATTCTTGAAGATGATGACTTTGTCACACTTGAATTGCTGGAGCCCATCTATGAGTATTATAATCTAAGGGAAAGGCAACATAGAGAAGTATATGGATATTGGAGATATCATGATGATGATGGTTATCTTAGTCCTGCTAATGAAGATCAAGCCGAGGATACACCTGATGAAGTAATTGACTCGACTACTGATGATGAAAATGATCAACTGAGTCACTCTACACAGGGAAACACCTCTGAAGCTCAAAAGCAAAGATATTCAACATCAAGTTATCAAGATCAACAAAATCAGTTACTCAATCTCTACATAAAGGTAAACAAAGATTTCTCTAGTAGACCTGGTTATATTCCTCGTGTCGTTGATAATCCTCTCAGATATCAAGGCATGGATGAAGAAACTCACTTCAAAAGTCTACTAAAGCTAAAGACTAGCGTTGTGAGAGGAATATACATCAGGGTGATTGGATCTTTATGTAGGAACAATCGGACCTTGGCCCTGCGTTTTATGATACTAATTAAAAGTTCGAACAGAATATTAACCTTAATCGCTACGGCGCAAGCGATTCTCCTTGGACGAAGTGTGGCCTTCGATCTCCCAAGGTGTGCCTCTCCTTAAAGCCCCGAAAACCCAAAACCCTAGCTGGCTCCTTGAGAAAAACGTCTGCCTCCCTCAAACCCTAGGAAGAATTCGTTTTTGGTGTGTCTTTCAGCTTTAGGAGAACGAGAATATATATAGGCTACAGTAGGGATCATGGACCAGTAGGTTAGGCCTTCCAATGACATTCCGGGCCAGGCCCAATCTCATTAAATATTAATTCAATCCACTAAAGAATTAATATTTGGACTACCTTTCCTAATTCTGTAAATTAATTATTTAATTCGGCTCCAATATTAATTGCTTATAAATTCCCCATGTTTAAGATATTGCATGTCCATTAATTAAATTAATTTCTGACAATTAATTTAATCAATGTCTTTTATCCTTGATCATCCATTCAACCTTATAATTATGCAAGAACAAATCTGCCTGCAGGACTAAAGCATAATTATCTTTATGAGCTTTCAAGACGACATCATCACCCGGATATATTTTCCGGACATGGTTTCCTTTTATAGTCAATATCCCACTATGTATATAATGTCATTGCCCAATACATAAATTCGTAATTTAAAATAAATTTCTTAACTTATGAGTCAAGGCATGTGCATTAAATACAAGTGTCAATCACTATATCCGGATTAAGAACCTAAGCAATAATAACGTCATAGAATCTTAGTTCTTTATTGTCTGAATAAAAGAAACAATTATTCTACTATTTTGATCCCGTTCAATATACACAAAGTATATAAGTATTACTCAATAGTCAAGATAAACTATTTCCAAATAATACTTCAGTCGTTCCAATGGTTTGTCTAACACCATTTAGACTGTGAACCTTTATTATATTATATAAGGAGTTCGACAATCTAATATTCTGCTATCCCATTTGATACTAGATTGTCTACAATATATAATATTCAGACAATGTGAAAATATGCATTCAAGATTCTCAAATAATTGTTATATACTTCAAACGAATATTTCAGTATATCCCTAACAATCTCCCACTTATACTCAAGATATTCTTTGAGTATATCAGCGTTTATTACAAGCAATCCACTACCAACTATAACAACTATGTGACCAAGTATCTGACTCCTATCGCTTCTACGTGCTCTTGAAAAGCCTTAGCTGCTAAGCTCTTCGTGAAAGGATCTTCCCGGTTATCCTTCGATGCTATGTCAGCCACAATGATATCTCTTCGCTTAACGAACTGTCGTGTGAGGTGATACTTACGCTCTATGTGTTTCGCTGCCTTATGGCCCCGTGGTTCCTTGGTATTTACCACAACACCAGTGTTATCACAATAAATCGTGATTTGCTGTGGCAGATTAGGAACCACATCCAAATCCAGCAGAAAGTTTCGGAACCATATAGCCTTTTTGGCTGCCTCAGAGGCTGCCACATATT
This sequence comes from Daucus carota subsp. sativus, assembly GCF_001625215.2. Classification (NCBI taxonomy): domain Eukaryota; kingdom Viridiplantae; phylum Streptophyta; class Magnoliopsida; order Apiales; family Apiaceae; genus Daucus; species Daucus carota. The sequence continues at coordinate 1,045,653 of NC_030384.2, read as the reverse complement.
CGGCTTCCATGGTTGAGTCTGCGATGCATTTCTGCTTCACACTCCTCCATATTACGGCTCCACCTCCCAAAGTAAAAACACATCCCGAGGTGGACTTTCTCTTATCCTTATCTGTCTGGAAATCCGAATCGGTATATCCCAGAGGCAATAAATCAGAGGACTTGTAAACTAGCATATACTCCTTAGTCCTTCGCAGGTACATGAGTATTGCTTTTACGGCACTCCAATGTTCCTGTCCTGGGTTTGACTAGTATCTGCTAACCATGCCCAGGGCAAAGCAGATATGAGGCCTCGTACATAACATTGCATACATTAGGCTTCCATATGCCGAATCATAAGGAACTGCCTTCATGTTCTCTATCTCCTTAGGTGTCGCAGGACACTGGCTCTTTGATAGAGTAACTCCATGTCTGAAGGGTAAATTATCCTTCTTGGAGTCCTGCATGTTAAAACGAGCTAATACGTCATCTATGTAGGGCTCCTGAGATAAAGCTAACATCTTTTTTTTGCGATCCCTTATAAGTTTGATCCCAAGGATGTATGCTGCTTCACCTAAGTCATTCATTTCAAATTGTTTGAACAACCATGCCTTTATTGAAGACAACATCTTAACATTGTTTCCAATGAGTAAAATGTCATCAACATAAAGCACTAGAAAAACCACTGCATTTCCCTCACATCTCTTATACACGCATGCTTCGCTTGGACATTAATCAAATCCATACGACTGGACTCCCTGATCAAAGCAAATGTTCCAATACCTAGAAGCTTGTTTAAGTCCATAAATAAACCTCTTCAGCTTACATACAAGATGCTTTTGGCCTTCTTTAATGAATCCCTCTGGTTGCTGCATATAGATGGTTTCCTCAAGATTTCCATTAAGGAAAGCTGTCTTGACATCCATTTGCCAAATCTCATAATCGAGATGAGCTGCTATAGATAAAAGAATACGGATTGACTTAAGCATGACTACCGGCGAAAAGGTTTCCTCATAATCGATACCTTCTTTCTGAGTATACCCTTTCGCAACAAGTCTTTGCTTTCCAGGCTTTCACCTTTTTGTCTGATCCCCTCTTTTTCTTGTAGACCCACTTACATCCAATAGGTTTTACACCTTTGGGTGGTTCCATGAGCTCCCATACCTGATTAGAATACATTGATTCCATCTCAGAATCCATTGCATTTTGCCAAAGACTTGCATCTTTGTCTTGTATTGCCTCTTCGTATGTCCGGGGATCATCATCATGTTCACCAGAGACCAAGTCCGAAGACTCTCCCAAAAACATGAATCTATCGGGTGTCGAACAACCCTCCCACTACGACGAGGAACTGGTGCGGTATTAGTGACCGATTGCACAGTCTGCTGTGGTTGTTCTACTTGTACTACAGGTTCATTATTCGTCCCTCCCACTAGTTCCTCTAAAACGATACTACTCATGGGTTTGTGATTCATTATATAGTATTCCTCTACGAATCTTGCATTGGTGCTAACAGTGACATCCCGATTCTTAGGACTATAAAATAAATAATCTATTGTTCCGAATGTGTCTCAGACTCGGTTTGTCCCCGGTCCACAATTCTAAAGGGGTTTTAGGAACCGACTTAGAAGGTATTAAGTTCAGAGGATAAGCTGTTGTCTCTAAGGCATGTCCCCAAAACGACTTGGGTAAATCCGAATAACTCATCATCGATCTAACACTCTCTAAAAGAGTCTGGTTCCTTCTCTTTTCTACACCATTCTGCTGGGGTGTGCCTAGTGCAGTCAACTGGGATTCTATCCCAGTCTCTGATAAATATTCCCTGAATTCCCCAAGCAAGTATTCGCCACCACGATCTGATCGTAGTGACATGATACTTTTATTATGTCGCTTCTCCGTTTTAGCTTTGTACTCTTTGAACTTATCAAAGCACTTAGACTTACGGCGCAACAAATAAACGTACCCATATCTAGAATAATCGTCAATGAAAGTGACGAAATACTCATAACCACCTCTTGCTTGGATATTCATGGGTCCACATAAATCAGAGTGAACCAATCCCAACACTTCTTTGGCTCTATTCCCCTTTGCCTTGAAAGGCCTATTGGTCATTTTACCTTCCAAGCAGGATTCACAAACTGGAAATGGCTCCACTGCCAATGAGCTTAAAGGCCCGTCTACTACCAGTCTTTGAATCCTCCTCAAGTTAATATGACCTAATCTCAAGTGCCAAAGATATGTTTGGGTCAAACTAGAAGGTTCCTTTCTTTTATTAGAGGTAGAAGATGTGTTGTTCAATACCCTATGTTGTAGTTGCAGTGCAGGTTGACTAGGATTAATTATATACAAATTGTCTTGCAATGTACTAGAACATATAATCCGTTTATTCATCATAATAGAAACATTACGATCCAAACAAAAATTATAACCATCCATAGCAAGTTTAGAAACCGAAATCAAATTCCTTCTAAAAGAAGGTACATAAAGACAATTGTTCAAAACCAAAATCCTATCAGAACCAAAAGATAAATGAATAACTCCTACTGCAACTACTGCTACTCTCGTAGCATCTCCCAAGAACATGTATATCTCGCCATCTCTAAGCATTCTGGATTGCTGACAAACATGATCAGTGGCTCCAGTATCTACACACCAAGTGCTCGTAGATATAGCCGCTATAAATGTTTTTGTAACTAGAGAAAGAGACATACCAGTATTGTTTGTCTTCTTAGGAAGTGACAATCCTGTTTCCAGTGACCTGACTGCTTGCACCGGTAGCACTTTCCCTTAGGCTTTTTCACACCACCTTGAACTCCCACTGCCTTCACAGCTTTCTATGTCTGAGCCTTTTTCTTCTTCTTATTGCCTTTCGGCTTAGCGGAAGAACCTTTCTCAGCCACATTCACTTGAACACTCTGGCGAAATAATCCTTCAGTTGCCTGAAGTTCTATCAGCTGTTCCGCAAGACTATACTGCCTCTTGTTCATGTTGTAATTCAAACGGAACTGCTCAAAACTCTTGGGCAAGCTCATAAGGATAATGTCAATCTGGGTTTCCCCATCAAGCTCAGTACCAAGGTTCTCTATCTCATTCAGATGTGACATCATCTTCAGAACATGATCCCTTACAGGTGTACCTTCAGCCATCTGAGTGTTCATTAAAGCCTTCATGGCTACTTGCCTAGCAACCCTATTCTGATCTCCAAAAAGTTCCTTGAGATTAAAGAGCATATCCGAAGCAGTGGCCATAGCCTGATGCTGATGCTGCAAAACACCCGACATTGCTGCCAGAATGTAACATCGCGACATCTCATCAGCCTTTGTCCACCGCTTATAATACTCTTTCTCCTCATCAGGAGCATCAGCAGCGGGCTGCTCAGGCTTGGGTTCATAAGTGCAAAACTTGTACTCCTCCGCAGTCAACACAATGTCCAAATTACGTTTCCATTCAATATAGTTAGGTCCGGTAAGTTTGTTATCCTTAAGTATGGTGAACAGTGGATTCAAGCCCATTTTATCCTGAGAATGATATATGAAAAAAATCACATTACACATAAAGAAGGGTGCATTAAAAATTAAGACCTATTGGTTCCTCTAACAATTATTAAAATTAAATGCACTAACGTTTAAACACCATAAGTTTCTAGTACGTCACGATGGGTGACATGTATACTACCTAAATTTGTTTAAACGTTACTTCGATCCTATTACTAAACAATAAGCCACGTTGGGGAGGTCTATATTATTTTTCATAGCTAAGTGTATACCATCATCAAATCTTAAATTATCTGAAACCTATGGAACTTGGTACGCCACGATGGGCGGCATGTATACCTTCCAATATTCTTTGAATCACATCGGTCTCACTTAATACCCATAAGCCTTAGAAATCGCCCCAAATCAGAGATAATGAAAATTCGTATTTATTCGTATTAATTTAAGAAGTTTGTTCCAGTAATATCCATAACATTCTAGACACCATAAATTACATGCCACGATGGGTGACGTATACATAATTTATATTCGTCCTTATGTTAAATTACATACAAACAATGATGGAGACCATGGGATTTAATATCATATTAACTCCCTCCCACTTAGAATTTACTTTGAGGATTTTAATCTAGATGCATCGCCCTATGTTAGTTCTTCGAAGTCCACATGCATACTATCATGATTACAGCAACACAAAGAACACATAACATGGCAGCATACTATAATGATTAAAGCATTAATTAAAACATCCCTATGTCCATGTCATTCTAGCATGCGAAGGGTTAGTATCACATGGCATAACAACATAGACAAGAAACACATAGTAGCAATAATCAAGAAAAGGCAGAAATTATGTAAAACATAATGAAACACATCCTTATGGCCCTGGAAAAATAGCTTCGAAATCATCCTTCGAAAAATTCCAAAAATCTTCGAGACCCCGTTTGGAGGCCTAAACAGCCGCAAAACGCCCTGAAAAATTGCGCCAGATGGATTGCAACTATAAATATCCTGTCCGTCTCGTTCTGCCATTTCTGAAAAGGTATTATGCGCCTAAATCGGACATCGTATGCAAAAGTTACCCTAAATAGCAGCGGCAACAGATCGCAACAGCGGAAAGTCTCTGTTTCTTGCTCCGTTGATCAAACAATTACATACAAAATTTGTACAGACGAACCAGCCTATTCTATCACATCAGATCATAATCTAAAACAATTACAAATTGATTACAAGATTAAACTATCACGATCAACCCTCGTGATTTACAACAGCCACGATAAACCACGTGGAATCCAAACATAACAGAATAATTAAAACACGGCCATAATAGTGGATAACAACCTGCATCAAAGAACCACTATATACATGCATATATAATCATGACATGGACTACATATCATAAATCGCAGAACCGCAACCTGGCTCTGATGCCATTGTAGGAACAATTGGACCTTGGCCCTGCGTTTTATGATACTAATTAAAAGTTCAAACAGAATATTAACCTTAATCGCTACGGCGCAAGAGATTCAAATCCACGTCTTCTACTGTATTCTCTGATTCTCCTTGGACGAAGTGTGGTCTTCGATCTCCCAAGGTGTGCCTCTCCTTAAAGCTCCGAAAACCCAAAACCCTAGCTGGCTCCTTGAAAAAACGTCTGCCTCTCTCAAACCCTAGGGAGAATTCATTTTTGGTGTGTCTTTCAGCTTTAGGAGAACGAGAATATATATAGGCTACAGTAGGGATCATGGACCATTAGATCAGGTCTTCCAATGACATTCCAGGCCAGGCCCAATGTAATTAAATATTAATTTAATCCAATAATATTTGCACTACCTTTCCTAATTCCGTAAATTAATTATTTAATTCGGCTCCCATATTAATTGATTATAAATTCCCCATGTTCTAGATATCACATGTCCATTAACTAAATTAATTTCTGACAATTAATTTAATCAATATCTTTTATCCTTGATCATCCACTCAACCTTATAATTATGGAGGAACAAATCTGCCTGCAGGACTAAAGCATAATTATCTTTATGAGCTTTCAACAGGACATCATCACCCGAATATATTTTCCGGACATGGTTTCCTTTTATAGTCAATATCCCACTCTGTATATAATGTCATTGCCCAATACATAAATTCGTAATTTATAATAAATTACTTAACTTATGAGTCAAGGCATGTGCATTAAATACAAGTGTCAATCACTATATCCGGATTTAGAACTTAAGCATAGAATCTTAGTTCTTTATTGTCAGAATTAAAGAAACAATTATTCTACTATTTTAATCCCGTTCAATATACACAAAGTATATAAGTATTATTCAATAGTCAAGATAAACTATTTCCAAATAATACTTCAGTCGTTCCAATGGTTTGTCTAACACCATTTAGACTGTCAACCTTTATTATATTATATAAGAAGTTCGACAATCTAATCTTATGCTATCCCATTTAATACTAGATTGTCTAAAATATATAATATTCAGACAATGTGAAAACATGCATTCATGTTAGGTCCAATCAGACGTAGAAGGGGGGGTTGAATACGTCTATACCAATTTCTTCGATTTAATTTAATTGCGGAATAATTTTGTTTAAGTCCAGTTTAAATCAATCGTAATCAAACAACTCTAGCAAGTCGGGGAATATTCTTATATTAAAATAATCCTCAGGTGCTACAAATTCCAACACGAATGTCGGCTGCAGAGACTACAATCACTCTAATACAAACTCTCGATTAAATCGATATTCTAACTATGTGCACTTACATAGTGTGTGCACTTACAAAGTGTGTAGTTGTTTTCAAATGAAAACACAAAGCTCTATTTATAGGCTTCCAACATCTAACCATGGTTAACGAGTTCGTCCTGGACGAATTGAGTTCGTCCTGGACGAATTGAGTTCGTCCTGGACGAATTCAATTTAACTGTAGTTAAATTGAATTTTCCAAAATAAAACTAACTCCAAAGTTGAACTTGCGCTAAATGAATACTCCATGGGAAAGTCAAAGTTAGCGCTTGGTCAAACCTTGCGCCAACACTCTGTCCAGTGTTGCACTGCACTTAGAAAATTTCTGAGTGGTTGAACTTGTTTTGACTCAGTCAATTGTTTCACTCCAATTGGTCAACAGTTGCGCCATTTCTTCACAATGGAGTATTCACATGACTTAGAATTATTCTAAGTATGAGAACGAAGTTGCGCCAAGGCATGTTAGTCAGAGGCGCAACATTTGACCAGGTCAAATGTTGCGCCTCAACAGTGGTACAATGAAGAGCCATCCTTAGCCATTTTCCAGAGATGGAAACTAGCGCAGGGTTTGACTAAGTCAAACTTTGCGCCTTGAATCATTCTTCCGTGTTGCAGTGTACCAGTGTTACACTTAGAAAATTTCTAAGTGAATTAGCACTGTATTTATACATACAGGCGCAAGTTTGACTAAAGTCAAACATTTACTTGTAATTTATATTTGTTAGATATGTATATATATATATATATATATATATATATATATATATATATATATATATATATATATATATATATATATATCATTAATTGTTTTATGAATTTACTTGAATTATTAAGGTTTCAAGTAAATTTCACTTAATAATATATATATATATATATATATATATATATATATATATATATATATATTTAATTCTTTGTTGATGCAGCACAGATAGACTTGATCAAATAATTCGTTGATCGAATCCACTGAATACTTTCGTATGTCCTGACGTCCTGTGCACTGGTCTGGTTCACGAACGACTAGAGATGAAATAATTCCTTGAATCCTTTTGCTTGATAATATACTTGATCAGTCATTCCGGGTTTGATGTTGCTTCGATAAATTTGATTATAAATAATCAAAATAGATATACTGGAATCTTTTGGTCTTTGATACTTGATCTTCAGGCAATCTTGATAGCAGAAACTGATTGAGCTTTATTCATTACTGAGGGTTGAACATATTAATGAACTTCTTCCAGTGGACGGATGTTCGTCTCAGATATCTTGATTGTCTTTGTCTATTCGTATCGGATCTCCAGCCTGTAGATTCCTGTATTATACTTACGTATTGTTTCCTGTCTGTTGTTGTGTTGAGTTATCGTAATTACATTTATGTTACATTATGCTTTACAATCTCCCCCTATTTGTTTGTTAGAGTTCGACAAGCAAATCCTTTAAGAGGATAACTCAACTGACACAATGACGCACACTAATTTAAAACAGGAAATAATACTAAGTACAGTCTGGATTATATCTTACAATTTCCAGAATTCAAAAGTAAATACAAGTAGCCATTGTTCCTCTAGCCTGAACTAATCTTTCCTTGATTTCTTGGCTCTTGCATTGATCAGATACTGCTCAGCTCTTCTTTTTGCAGCATCCTCCTTTTTCTTCTGAGTGAGTTTGTTTTCTATGTCTTCAATCCTGGCAGTTATAGTGCTCAGTGCCACTTGCTCCAATGTATTCTCAGGTGGTGGTTGCTCTAGATTCTTCTTCATCTTCTCTAAAGTTTGTAGATGAACCATCTTCTTCAATTTCTTGAAAGTGATATTAAGCTCCATTCCTTCAATTTTCATGATGACCCTTGATGGATGAGCCCGAACTCTTGAAGTGTTGTGAACAGTCTCTACAGCTTTCCTTATCTCCAGAAGATCAATCAGTTTCTTGAGCACATTCTTATCTTCCTTGACCACAGACCACTTAACACCACCAACTGCTCGAGTAATTCTCTTTGATGAGAATTTTCCAATATCTTCCAGTGGTATAGCTGTAGCCTCAGAATCTTTCTTCTTCTTGAATATAATGGAGGTTGGATTGTAAGTGACAACAGGTTCATTTGGATTTTCAGGAACTTCAAGGTTGAGTGGAGGCAGTGGATATGGTTGCCGACGATTGATTGCAGATTATTCCAAGTCTCTAATAGCAGCAAAGTTCAGACTTAGCATATAAGAATTCAGCAGTTAGTCTTCCCTTGCTGGTCCTAGATCACTTCTCTCTCACTTGAGCTTCTAGATATTTCAGTATTCTAGGAGAGTAAGTTGATAATGCTTCATCAGTGAGTCCAATACTCTGAATCATACCATCCTTGAAATACTTGATAACTGAAGGCTTGTCATGAATTTCAACGCCAATGTCAGTGATCCATTCTTCCACCCTGTCCCTGAATACTTCATTGTGTTTTCTGTCAGTTGAGATGATCTTGTTTCTTACCACAAACAATTCAGTTAGACAGAGATCTCTGAGAAACTGACTTGACACATGCTTGAGTCCATGGCCTTCTCTTTTCAGCTCAAATGATATGTTTACCATCCATCCTCTCCTAGGAAGAACAGCAACAGATACAGTGGAAATGATATCATTCAACACCTCATGGTAGTCATGTAGATCCTTGTAGTTGTTCCTGAAGGAATCAAAGATATCTTTCACCTCTGCATCATCATTATCTTGATAGACCTCTGGAAAGTCAAACATAGCTCCGGCAGCATCCCATTCTTCTCCTTCCTTATGCAAGTTGGCAAGACTCCTTTCCCTTCGAATCCGTCCCTGATTTTCTAACTTTTCCCTTTCTCTCCTTTGCCCAGCATGATCTCTAGATACATCAGCGATGTCCTAAGGATTTGCAATTTCATACTCTTCAGGAGGGAAAATGTCATTGTGATATGCAAGTTCATCAGCAAAGACTTCATTCTGAGGGATTTCTCCTTCCTCTAGATCATCATCAGCTCCAACCATCCTGATCACTCTGTCAGTGTCAACAAACTCTGGAATGTATTCATCATGATCATAGCTAGATTGCCCTCTAAGAGCAGAGTCAATCAGCTCTTCTGACACTCCAATGATCACCCGCTTTCCTCGTGCTTTTTCTGCTGCTCTCTCCCCCTCAGTTGAGTAATCCTCTCTTGATAGTTGAGATGCCTGATAAGTGGATTTTATATCCACTTGCAATGCCTTCGTTTCGACTTAAATTAATGATTTGGCCTCAAGTATATGGTATTTTTGATGTGTTTTTGTGTTGATGTGTGTAGAGAACCTAGATGGAGGGAGGATGGACTTTTCCAGGCTTATACGGTGAATTGGAAGTCGAGAAATGAAGTGAAAAGAAAAGAAAATCACCAGCGCCCTAAAGCGGCTGAGCTGCGCCCTGGGGGCGTCCTGCAGCGCGCCTGCGCCCTGAAGCGCCCTGGTAGCGCCCGGGGTCTGCCCTTGTGGCGCGCCTGCGCCCTGGAGCGCGCGCCTGCGCCCTGGGGGAGCCCTGGCAGCGCGCCTGCGCCCTGGGGGCAGCCTTGTGGAGCGCCTGCGCCCTGGAGCGCGCGCCTGCGCCCTGGGGGCAGCCTTGGAGCGCGCCCGAGCTCTCTCGAAGGTGGAAAATTCAGTTTTTGAAGCCCGTTTGGATTAGCTGCTGACTCGGTCAACTTAGGGCACTTAAATACAAAATATAAAAGGAAGAAAAAGCCCGGAGCAATAACCTAGAAACATTCTAAGGGGCACGTGACGGCTACGGAGAAGATCAAGATCGAGACTCATAGTTTTTCTTTTGTCTTCTTCCAATTAGGCGATACTTTTGGATGCTCATTCGGATTTGTTTCGAAACTCTTGTTTTACTCTTTTAATATTGTTTAGACTATTTAGTACCATGTTTACTCTTATTCCCATGATGATGAGAAGTTCGATTATGAACTAATCATTATCGTGGGATTCTAGCGGATTTATATATGGATTTCAGTAGTTGATTTGCCTTAATTATTTGTGTGATGAATGTTGATTTCTTCGTATTGGTTGTGCTTATTCGTCTTGGATGCGTAGCTAACATCTCAGATTGTTTGTTAATCTTTATTGAAGCGACAGTGGATATATTGATTTAGAACTTGCCATGCGAACATAGGATTATGTATTCGATATACATGATTAGTGGTGTGATTTTAACCATCTTGCATCGCCCTATGTAATCTTGATAGATAACTTGTTCTTCAACCGTTATGCTTTCAAATTCTATAGACATATAGGGTCTAAGCATAATTGGTGTCTGTTTACCTTCTATCTTAATTGTGGATGTGTTGCAGTATGGTGCACGTATAACGACAGTTAGCGTGTATCAGTTTCGTGTTATCTGGTTAGTTATCAACCATCACATATCGATAAGGCATAACTCTGAATAAAGTATATGATGAAGTTAGAATCCCATGTTTTTATTCTCATTAGTAACTCGTTATTCTCTTAGTTTTTAATTCTTAGCTTCATAAGTCGAATCGATTTAGTTAATTTAGATAAAACCAACCAATTTGTTATTTGTCCAAGCATTGAATAATAATCATACATTGGTGCATAAGTGCATATTTCTGAATACACCAGTCTCTGTGGGAACGAACTGAATTTGATTCTTTACTACTTGTGACCACGTACGCTTGCGTGATTTTGTGCGAACAAGTTTTTGGCGCCGCTGCCGGGGACTCGGTGTTTTATTTTAGTTTATGTGCTTGTCATTAGTGGTCGTTAAAGTTCAGTGACTTGGATTCTTTTCTCACTTGTATTTCGTTTGTGTGTGTTTCAGGTACTTGAGTGACGTGTATGCGAACACGTTCTCAGGCCCGTAAAGAAGCATTGGCAAAAGCAGAAACGAAAGTGAACACTACAATGGGTGATCGACCACCAGTTGCGAATGATACTAAGGCTCTTAAGGCTTTCTCTGAGCCTAAAATCAATGATATTCAGTCGAGCATTGTCAGGCCAGCAATTCAGGCCACCACTTTTGAGATCAAACCGAGCACTATTCGGATGGTACAGAACTCAGTGCAGTTTGGGGGTTCTCCGACAGAGGATCCTAATATGCATATTCGGGACTTCATTGAGATCTGCGACACTTTCAAGTTCAATGGTGTTACTGACGATGCCATCAAGTTGAGGTTGTTCCCATTCTCTCTGAGGGATAAAGCTAAAGGATGGTTGCATTCTCTTCCTGCAGGATCTATTACGACATGGGAGGATCTGGCTCAAAAATTTCTTACTAAGTTCTTCCCTATGGCCAAAACAGCTGCAATCAGGAATGCTATCACTCAATTCTCTCAGCTGTCTGGTGAAACTTTAAGTGAAGCTTGGGAACGCTACAAGGAGATGCTTCGAAAATGCCCACATCATGGGATGCCTGATTGGATGGTGATTAATTGCTTCTATAATGGCTTGGGACCTCAATCGAGACCAATGCTCGATGCAGCATCAGGTGGAGCTCTATGGGCTAAGAGCTATGATGAAGCTTATGAGTTGATTGAGATGATGGCCGCGAATGAATATCAGAATCCTAATCAGCGTCTTCATCAGGTCAAGGCAGCAGGTGTTCTAGATGTTGATGCTACTACAGCCTTGACTGCTCAAATTAAGGCTCTTACTATGAAGATAGATTCCTTAGCTAACTTGGGAGTTCAACCACCACCTAATGTTTGCGAGCTTTGTGCGGGTGCACATTCTTCGGATCAGTGTGCTATATCTAGCGTATCCGCTCAGTTTGTGAGCAACTTCCAGAGGTCTCAACAGCCAGCACCAGCCACTTATCATCCTAATAACCGGAATCATCCGAATTTCAGCTGGAGCAACAATCAAAATTTCATGCAACAACCGCAGCAACAGTTTCAGCAGCAAGGAGCTGGACCTTTCAACCCTTCTGGTTTTCAACAACAATTTGCACCGAGGCAGCAATTCCAACACCCTGGATTCCAGCAACAAAATCATGGGGTGGCTGGACAGTCTTCCAACGAAAGATCAGAATTGGAAGAATTAAGACTTATGGTTAAAAGCCAATCGGTGTCAATCAAGACTTTGGAGAATCAGATTGGGCAAATTGCTAATGCGTTGATTAATAGACCACAAGGAACTCTTCCTAGTGATACTGAGGCCAATCCGGGTAGGAAAGAGGTGAAGGAACAGGTACAAGCTATCACCTTGAGGTCCGGAAAGGTTACGAAGGATAATGAATCAGCAACAGAGCGAAACAAGGAAGAGAGTGATCAACAGGTTGAAACACCCGTGCTCTCATCTGAGTCTAATAGTGGAAAAACTGTTGTTGAAGCTAATAAGAATGAAATCAGCGAGGAAGCAAGCAAGGAATCAGCCGAGAAGTCTAGTCCAAAAGCTGATGTTGGGGTCAAGCAAGTGTATCCACCTCCCCCATTTCCGAAGAGACTTCAGAAGCATAAGCTCGACAAACAATTCGCTAAATTTCTAGAGGTTTTCAAGAAATTACAAATCAACATACCTTTTGCGGAGGCTCTAGAACAAATGCCGAGTTATGCTAAATTTATGAAAGGTATTCTATCTCGGAAACTTAAACTTGAGGAGTTGGAGACTGTGGCGTTGACCGAGGAGTGCAGTGCGGTGTTACAGCAGAAATTGCCTCCGAAACTTAAAGATCCCGGAAGTTTCACAATACCATGTACTATTGGCAAGTTATCTTTCGACAAGTGTTTGTGTGACTTGGGAGCTAGTATCAATCTGACGCCGTTGTCTGTCTTCAAGAAACTTGGTCTGCCGGAGCCGAAACCTACAAACATGCACTTACAACTGGCTGATCGGTCCATCACATACCCGAGAGGTATAGTGGAAGACGTCTTGGTTAAGGTCGATAAGCTCATTTTCCCTACTGACTTTGTCATTCTAGACTTCGAGGAGGATAAGAAGATTCCCATTATCTTGGGAAGGCCGTTCTTAGCTACAGGTCAAACTTTAATCGATGTGCAAAAAGGGGAGCTTACAATGAGAGTTCAAGATCAGAGAGTCACTTTTAAGGTGTTCAACGCAATGAAATTTCCAACCGACGAAGAAGAATGCTTTAAGGTGGAGCCACTAGAAGCTGTTGAAAAGTCTAAGATGGAGGAAAAGCCAAGGCCATGTACCTTAGAGAGCGTCTTAACAAGGGTTTCTGATTTCGAAGATGAAGGAGTAGAAGAGCTTAGAAATTTTCAGGAGCATCTTAAACCATCTATTGAAGAAGCTCCCATAATCGAACTCAAACTACCACCAGATCTCTTAAGTGATGTGCAGTTTAGAAGGTTGTCACGGCGCATAGATGACATGCATGACATTCACCGCCGTTTTGCAAAGGATTTGACTCAAACTCTTGGGAGTGCTTTTCGAGCTATTGGTGTGGAGGTTGATTGGCCAGTGTTTGGAGATGGCATGGTATATTCACCACCTGATCCTCCACCCGAGGAGGGTGATCCTCCCGACTTCTAGGTACATTCGATCCTTTTTATCACCTTCAATGAGGACATTGAATATTTTAAGTTTGGGGGTGGTAATCTAAGGACTAGTAGTAGTGTGTGTTCATATATGTTGCATGTTGCATATAGTTTAGCATATTATCTCATAATATTTGCATATTAGTTCGTTTTCATTTTTTATATATATGCTTGTGTTTAGTATGTGTTAGTAGTTCATATATTCACATAGTTGCATTTGCATGAATCTTGAAGTTGTTTCCCAAGTTGATGTCCTATGATAAGTTTATGTGCATAATTTCTTGGCTAGCAGTCTTGATTATATGTGATGCCTTGTGCCTGAAAACTGCTTGTGTGGAAATTGTAATTACACTATGCTCTAGAGATAAGACTTAGACTAACTTATTTCTTGAGTCCTTGTGTTGAGTCGGGCGTAGAATTTGGATTATTCCCTTTTTGAACATAGAGTTTGTAAATCTTAAGTTTGGGGGAGTTAAGGGATGAATATGTCTTTCTAAAAAAAAAAGAAAAAAAAAGAATAAAAATTATCAAGTACTCCTTTGAGATCAATGGGTAGAATGCAATGTCATGTGAAAGGGACGATCCATGTACTTGTGCTGGTATTAAGTGCAAATGTATTAGAATAAGAAAATTCTTGGTGACTTTTCACAACCCTTGATTACTGGAGAAATACTTGATTTAAAAAAAAAAGAGAATAAGCGAAGTCGAATGGCGGTCGTGACTCACTTACACTGCGGAGCGTCCCAACCTTAGACTTAGCAAGAAAAAGAAGAAGAAAAAAAAAAAAAAGAGGCATAGGATTTCTTTAGTGACTCTAAACTGTAGTTGACTCTTTAGTAAAGAAGTGTTTAACCCTTGTTCTTATTAACGGCTCATGTTGAGGACTCTGTTGAAGTTTGATAGTCTTTGTCTTGTTTCGCTAGAGAGCATGCTAGCACACACGATGCACTTCACACTTGTAGTGGAAGAGAACATGGCTAATGTGTGAAAGAGATGAATGCCGAGAATGTTGCATATTTTGAGGATTATAAGTTTACAAGGATTACACTTCATGATTCCATAGATGTAGGCATTTAGTTGCATTCATGCATTGCATTAGTAGTATTTGTGTGTGTGTCTATGCTTGAGGACAAGCATCAGTTTAAGTTTGGGGGTGTGATAAGTGGATTTTATATCCACTTGCAATGCCTTCGTTTCGACTTAAATTAATGATTTGGCCTCAAGTATATGGTATTTTTGATGTGTTTTTGTGTTGATGTGTGTAGAGAACCTAGATGGAGGGAGGATGGACTTTTCCAGGCTTATACGGTGAATTGGAAGTCGAGAAATGAAGTGAAAAGAAAGAAAAATCACCAGCGCCCTAAAGCGGCTGAGCTGCGCCCAGGGGGCGTCCTGCAGCGCGCCTGCGCCCTGAAGCGCCCTGGTAGCGCCCGGGGTCTGCCCTTGTGGCGCGCCTGCGCCCTGGAGCGCGCGCCTGCGCCCTAGGGGAGCCCTGGCAGCGCGCCTGCGCCCTGGAGCGCGCGCCTGCGCCCTGGGGGCAGCCTTGTGGAGCGCCTGCGCCCTGGAGCGCGCGCCTGCGCCCTGGGGGCAGCCTTGGAGCGCGCCCGAGCTCTCCCGAAGGTGGAAAATTCAGTTTTTGAAACCCGTTTGGATTAGCTGCTGACTCGGTCAACTTAGGGCACTTAAATACAAAATATACAAGGAAGAAAAAGCCCGGAGCAATAACCTAGAAACATTCTAAGGGGCACGTGACGGCTACGGAGAAGATCAAGATCGAGACTCATAGTTTTTCTTTTGTCTTCTTCCAATTGGGCGATACTTTTGGATGCTCATTCGGATTTGTTTGGAAACTCTTGTTTTACTCTTTTAATATTGTTTAGACTATTTAGTACCATGTTTACTCTTATTCCCATGATGATGAGAAGTTCGATTATGAACTAATCATTATCGTGGGATTCTAGCGGATTTATATATGGATTTCAGTAGTTGATTTGCCTTAATTATTTGTGTGATGAATGTTGATTTCTTCGTATTGGTTGTGCTTATTCGTCTTGGATGCGTAGCTAACATCTCAGATTGTTTGTTAATCTTTATTGAAGCGACAGTGGATATATTGATTTAGAACTTACCATGCGAACATAGGATTATGTATTCGATATACATGATTAGTGGTGTGATTTTAACCATCTTGCATCTCCCTATGTAATCTTGATAGATAACTTGTTCTTCAACCGTTATGCTTTCAAATTCTATAGACATATAGGGTTTAAGCATAATTGGTGTCTGTTTACCTTCTATCTTAATTGTGGATGTGTAGCAGTATGGTGCACGTATAACGACAGTTAGCGTGTATCAGTTTCGTGTTATCTGGTTAGTTATCAACCATCACATATCGATAAGGCATAACTCTGAATAAAGTATATGATGAAGTTAGAATCCCATGTTTTTATTCTCATTAGTAACTCGTTATTCTCTTAGTTTTTAATTCTTAGCTTCATAAGTCGAATCGATTTAGTTAATTTAGATAAAACCAACCAATTTGTTATTTGTCCAAGCATTGAATAATAATCATACATTGGTGCATAAGTGCATATTTCTGAATACACCAGTCTCTGTGGGAACGAACTGAATTTGATTCTTTACTACTTGTGACCACGTACGCTTGCGTGATTTTGTGCGAACAAGTTTTTGGCGCCGCTGCCGGGGATCGAACCCGGGTCACCCGCGTGACAGGCGGGTGATTTTGTACGAACAATGCCAGTAGCTTAGCCTCGAGTGCAGGCAACCTTTGCTCCATTGTAGACTTTATTTCCACTAATTCCTCCCATAGAACAAGATTTTCAGCTTCTAAATGTTGAACTTTGAATTTCAGAGCTTCAAATTCTGTCACAAAATACAGTTGGAATAGTTGATTCAATTGTAGGTTGAGCTGTGGGGTTCTCACTTGATCGTTCTGCAGGTGTTTCTCTCGTTTCACTCATAGACTGAACACTCAGTGGGTTAGAGGGTTTTCGTATATCAAGTTCTGTTGGTGTTTCCCTCTCACTCAAAGAAGTGCCAACATCCATAGAAGTTGTACCTGCAGAAGAAATCTTCTTAGCCTCTTCTAGAGAGGTCACAGAAGGTGCAATGAGGGTTCGTGAGCCCTCGTCATCAGTTTCTTCGTCAGATGAATCTGATTCATAGGAAACAAGTTGCCAACTACTCAAAGGTAGTGAGTCCTTAATTGGATCCTGAGTTGGAATCTCAGGGTGGGTAGACACAGGGCTCGAAGAATGTGATCCTTGAATTGGCGAAGCACCCTGGTTTCCCACAACTGCCTTTGACGGCGAAAGACTTTGTGACAAGTCCTCTGTAACTGGCACACTTCCTGATATGAAGGGCTCAGAAACAGATTGCCGTTCACCTTCGAGAGGTGAAGAGTCCCTTAAGGGATCTGGGAATGTTCCTCCCAGGGGGGTAGACGAGGGTGGAGATTGTGGCAAATCACCCAAGTTTCCCCCAGAAGCCTGTGAAGGCACTTGACCCTGAATAGGATCAGAAACAACGGTGTCTATCCCTGACATGGACGACAAAGTGTTAGCAACCGTCAATTCTTCAATTGTGTGTGCAACCTCACTGTGCATTGGAATATTATGTGGTTGAGGTGGTGAAGAAATAGACATGTCTGCAGATGCCTCAGGCTCTATTCTCCTTTCTTGACTAGGAGACAGAGCTGCAGAATCAGAAACAGTCTCCTTGTGTGGTGCACTTAAGGCACTTTCTCCCTCGCGCTCAGAAATATCAATTGGTTGGCTAAGGGGTTGAGATGTTTCTACAACAATAGTTTGTGTATAGGTGCCTGGGTTATGAATTTGTGGGATTTCAAATTCACTGGCACGCGCAAGAGGTGGAGATAGTGGATTGAGATCCAGGAAGTTCTGAACCCAATCTTCAGGTGCACTAAATGACAAATTATCAGGATCAGAAGTAGGCATACCTGATTGAAGTACTGGATTGTACGTATTAGTGAAGAGCTCATCAATATCCAGCATTTCATTGTCATTGGTTGCAGCTACAGTGGTTTGGATTGGAGTATCCACTTCATCTTCAGAATCAGTGGTATTGTCCTGCAAAGAATCCTCTCCTTCGTCAGATGGAACTTCATGTTCAGAGGAATCTTCAGCAACATCCTCCACTATCACTTCCTCTTCCTCAACTTGAACATTCTGAGCCTCAGGAATATCTGCTTGAATAATTGGCTCAGGTTCTGGCTCAGGTTGCTGCATAGGAACCTATTCAGCAACCACTGGAATAGCAACAGGTTGAACAGGTGGTGGAGGCACGTTCTGATTTAGAAATGCTTGCATGGCCTCAGGGATCACCACTTGCTCATTGTTGGTGTAGTTCTGATGATTCTCCAGCATTAAAATCACCCTTGTTGTCATGAAGCAAGAAATGATGTTGTCCATATTTGGATAGACAGCACGCTCAGCAGGGGTCAGCATCTGATTCAACACAATCTGGAAAAATCGAGGATATAATAGTACATTTCTAGCTTTTCTCAAAGAATCTTGAAATGCTCCCATAATCAAATGTCCTAAATTGATACTTGTATTCTGAGCAATAGCTATTCCAATTTCCTGATTGAAAGATGTAATTCCATGAAATCCACCAGTCTTGGGATTAAACACATGGGAGATGGAATTAAAGAAGAAATTCCATTCTCTAGGCAAATGCTTGACATACAGCTTCGATGGAAGTTCACCATTTGGCTCCCTCTGGCAGTGGATGACATAGAAAAAATTGATCCTTTCAGCTTTGTCAGGTACTGCTTCAAAGTCCTCCGTTGGTAACTGAAGTGCAGTGTTCATGGTATTTTCTGTGATAGATAGCGTACGTCCCTGAATGACACAAGTAAGACCAAGTACCTGTCCTACATTCACAACAGAAATAGAAGACAAGAAATCTCGAAGCAGAGACTTGTTAAACATCACAGGCTCAGTTAAAGCAAATCTTGCAAAATAAAACTCAGACATATATCGAACCCAGCGTCGATAATTTGCTTGCGTAATTAAATTATTAATTTCAACAATTGTGAAATTTGTCTTCGGAATATCAAAATTTGCAGCCATTTTTAATTAAAATTAAAAATGATTAGAAATTTCGTTTCACGAATAATAATGGACAAATAACCACTTATGTTACGAAAATAATTAGTTAAATACGCTCCGTAAAAACCCTAAATTCAAGAATTTTGGATTTCGATGAAATTCAAGTATGTTGTTCTTCTCGAAATTCTAAGAATTATGGTATCGGTCTCGCAAATTTTCGACACTAAAATCACGTAGAAATCTGGCCTAGAATTTGAAAAGTTTCAAAAACCCTCTTCGAGAAATAACGACGGATCGTTAATTTTTTGGTATGAATAGAAAGCTCTTGACTCAGGGATTCTAAAACTAGTCTCACAATCAAAACTGGGCAAGATTTTGACGGTGAAAAAGGGATTTAAAAACTCGATTACTCGGAAATTTTGAACAGTGGTGAAGAGTTCTTGCGTGTGTGTGTATCTGCATATGTATATGTGGATGAATAAAAGTGTTATGGAATTGAAAACAAAGGGCGTGAGCGATTCGTGCTTTGGACTGGTCTCGGTGCGAGATGCCTACGTATCTTCTGTTAGGAGAAGAATCAAGTCCAAAACGTAGTTCTAGTTATGAGGGGTAGAGCCCTTTATATAGGCGCTTCGGAGTCAGAAGTTGGATGGAAGTATGATTCCACGTTCCAGACTTCGTATCGAAGTACGCTTCGGAGTAACAGATAAGACAGAACTCTTATCTCACCAAGAACTCCGGGACGTTTATCCACGAGAGTTAGTTGTATCGTAGGACTTAGCTTCATAGCTGGACCTTTGTATGGGCCTCGAGCCCATCTAAGTCTTCCTTACGGCCCATACATATCTGGTTCGGAGCGCCATTGGGCCAAAGCGGAATTCCTCATGATTAAACCGGCTACACGGGACTTTATTGGATCGGGTCGTAATACTTAATGAACCTAATCCCTATCATTTGCCCCCCAACTTTCGACAAATATCGTAGTAATTTATCAAAAGTTTATAGAGGTTTTAATATCATGTATTTTGCCGTATCCTCTACCGAGATGAGGTCTTGGGGCGCTCTTGTGTTTTTCGAGGCTAAATTCTATTTTATTGGAAATTTTGGGATTAAATTCCAATTTTTAGAATTTTTTGAGCCTTTTAATAACTTTCAAAATAATTTTTGAGAATTAAATGTCAACTTTCTTTATTCCTTCAGATTTTTTGGAATTTATTCCAATTTTTTAGAATTTCCAGAATATGATTAAAGAATTATTTAATTCTTTAATTCGATCAATCCTTGAATGAAAAGTGTCTCCTGGGCGTGCCTTGCCACGTCGAGGAGGCATGTATGGTGCCACGCCTAGGAGGCATGTATGGTGCCACGCCTAGGAGACATGTCTCCTGGGCGTGGTTGCATTAAGCCAGCCAAGGCTGGTTTGTGTGGTGCTTCCTTGGCGTGCCTTGCCACGCCAAGGAGGCATGTTACCTGCCACGGCTGGGAGACGTGTCTCCTGGGCGTGGATGAGTTAGGACAACCGTGGTTGATTGTTTAGTTGCTTCCTTGGCGTGCCTTGCCACGCCAAGGAGGCATGTTATCCACCACGCCTAGGAGACGTGTCTCCTGGGCGTGGATGAGTTAAGCCAGTCATGGCTGAAGTTTTTGATGCTTCCTTGGCGTGCATAGCCACGCCAAGGAGGCATGTTATCCACCACGCCTAGGAGACATGTATCCTGGGCGTGGGTAGATTAGGCCAGTCATGGCTGATCGAGATGATGTTTCCTTGGCGTGCATTGCCACGCCAAGGAGGCATGCTGTTTACCAGGCCTAGGAGACATGTCTCCTGGGCGTGGATAAGTGTAGCCTGTCACAGGTTGAATAAGTTGTTGCTCCCTAGGCGTGCTATGCCTGGCCTAGGAAACATAGTTTTTAACCACGCCAACCATACATAGTCACTTTATTACTTTAATGAAATTATCATTTATTTTTTAAATAAACGATGTTTTTGCTCAACAAGTGAATGTGCCCTGGGTGTTGCATGCCCCGCCACGAAGACATGGTGTGTACCACGCGTAGAAGATGTCTTTCTGAGAGCCAAGTAGTGTTATATGTTGTGGGCCTTAGTCTATAACTTGTCAGGCCTATAGCTTATTTTTCTTTTAATTTTTCGAATGCCCCCCAGAATTCTCGAGATCCTTCTAGAAAGGGTTTAATTTTTCAAATTCGTGGGCTTCCCGCCTCTGACACGGCTTAATGACCGGCCCAAGGCCCAGTTTACGTGTTGTAGCCAGTTCGTTTTAGGGTTTACCGGTAAGTAAACCGGTTGTAGATTGCCTATATAATGAGTGACTGAGAGTTCATTTCTCATTTCACCCAAAATTTTCAAGTTTAAAAGCTAGAAATCCTCCCAAACACTCTCAAACATTCTCTAGTTTTTCGGCGAGTTTTTAGGCGCATCTCCGGCTATCTTCAAGTTTTTTCCAGATTCCGGCCGATATTCAAGACCTTTTTCAGTTTCCGGGCGATCTTTAAAGATTTTCCCAGATTCTGATCAATCTTCATCCTCCTTCATCACTTTCTGGGTTTTCAGCCTTCATTTTTTGAAGATCGATGGCGGATTCTTCTTCATCTCAGCAATCTCAGTTATCTCAGCCTTCTGCGGCCAAGCCCAGGGCCAATCGAGGTAAAAAATCTCTCGTTCATGCAAGCATTTTTTCTCTTCGCGATCTGCTTTCTGAGTTTTGCCAAGCTTTTCCGAATTTACTCCATTTAGATGCATACAAATTCCCTTCCAAATACGATCAAAAGGACGTTGATGCCATAGCCTATTTGTTTGGCATCAACGGGCCTTATAGGGCCGAGGCCCCAGGCCCAAATGATCGAGCCTGTTACCCAAAACCTGGGGCCATTCGTATTTATAAAGAGACTTTTTATGCGGGCTTCAGGTTACCTCCACCTGAATTCGTTTTTAGACTCTTGGCTGAGGCCCGAGTTTGTCCGACCCAACTCCAGCCCAATGGATGGAAATTTATTTATTGTTTCTTGGTTCAGTGCAAAAAGCATGGTATTGAGCCCAGTGTCTCCGTTTTTAGATACCTTTTTAAGTTTGTCAACGCGCCCAATGACGAGGGTTGGGTCAAGATCCAGTATAGGACCTTGGCCCGTAGCATTTTTGTTTCGGGCACTGCCCCTGATTCACTTCCCCACTGGAAAAAACAGTGGTTTTATCTTTACTTAAATGAGGGGAACTGGGCCGATTATTTTTATTCAGACTTTAGTAGGGCCGAAGACGGGCCTGTTAGATCTTTAAAATTGGGGGTGGAGGAAGAAGCTGCAATAAAAATTTTAACCGGGGATTGCCTCCACCACTGCTCCGTTCTCGTTTCTGAAGCCTCGCTCCAGGAACACGGGCTTAGCGATTTGGGCCCAGAGGGTACTTTACTTTTACCTTTACTTCTTTTGGGCCTTATCTATTTACCATGTGTTCTAACCATTTCATAATTTTATGTTTGCAGCCTTGGATAGATTAAACACCATTTTTGCGAAGAGGGAGCAGGCCGCTGAAAAAGTGGTGCCGGCCGAAGTCCAACGGGTCAAGAGGCCCAGGAAGAGCGGGGCCCAAGAAGTCATGGAGAAAGTCCCAGCTTTTTTGGCTCCAAGACCCAAAGCTGTGGATGAGGACCCAAGTCCTTACGTGGTCCAATGGGGCCTTTTGAATAAGGATACTATCGTGGGCGATGCCCGGGCCGCCGCTGAGCGGTCTAAGAACGTCGTGACTCCGCGCGACCGGGCTCACGTGGTCGAGTCCTCCGACGATCTACAGATCGAGATGTTCGGGGCCCAAGCGGTTGCCACGGTAAGGCCCAAATACCCTTTTTCCGATATTTGATGATTTTTCCTTTCCGTACTTGGAAATATTTTTCACCCCCTTTTTTACTTAGGTGTTTTCTGACTTAGTAATTCTTCGTTTATTTTGTGCAGATGAACACCTACCTTCAAGCCGCCGTGCATAATTTGAAGGCGGTGAGGGCGGAGAAGGCGATTGCGGAACGCGACCGTGATCGTTACTTCGAAACCTCGGCCGCCAACTTTGAGCAATTTAGGAAGGTCGAGGCGGAGCTCGTGGCGGAGCAGGAGAAAGTCCGCACCCTGGAGGCGGAGTTGGCGCGGGTCAGAGCGGAGGCCGTTGAAGATTTCAAGAAATCCCAGGAGTACGAGGATCTCCTGATGGCGGAGTACGATGCAAGCTTCCCTAAGACGTTCAAGTCTTGTCGGGTTAAGATTATCGAGGAGCTCGGTTCCCAAATTGAGGGAGTTACCCTGGAACGATTCCCAGTTCCAGACCTTCAAGGGAAAGAAATTTCCTCTCCCACGGAGGTCGAGAATCTTGGGGACTCGCACCCAGTTGACTCCCAAGATGGGGAAATTCCGACCGAGGAACTCGAGGTCGAAGAGCGATGAGACTGGGGCGAATCTCGGGGAAAAAGCTCAAGACGTTGAAGCCCAGGATGAGACTCCTCTTGAGGAGGCCCAAGACGCGGCCCAACTCCAGGGGAAGGAACAGGACGAGGAGGCTTTCGATGACGGGCTCCCCTAGACTAGGCCTATTTCAGCCCTGCGTGGCTTATCCTTGTATTTATTTAACTTATTCGGATATTTATACCCTTCGGGGTTTTAACTTATTTATTTAAGTTACTTTTGTTTCATATTTTGCATATCGTGCATTTAATATTCTTTACTTAGAATATTTTAGATTAACTCTCGTAAGATTTGTTAATTCAAATCTCGAAATAGTCACCGGAACTTTAACTTTCATGAATCGGGATTAATTCAAAGTAATTCTCACTTAGAATTTCAAAACTCCAAATCGTCTTCCAATGATTAGGTTGGGCTTACAGCTTGGATTCTCGTAATCATTTTTTAGTGATTGTGATAGCCCATCAGGGTCGGTTGACTTTTAACCGACATATTTGGGCTTGGAATTTACTTAGTATCTTTTCTCAGCTTCAAGCCTTTATCCATTTTCAGGATGTTTTATTCGAAGGTAAACATAAATAAGTTCATAACACTTTAACAAAAACAAGGCTAAAAATCCTCGGGACTTTCATTAATATCATAGTAAAAGAGATAAACTATTCTTGAATTCAGCTACATGGCAGTGGTCGAAATGACCTTATTCTTGTGATAACTATTAATATCTACTATCATAGGATATGTATCAAACATAATATATCTTCAAGTTGGTCGCGTGCCAACTTCTTGGGACTTCAATTCCTTCAAGGGTCTGAAGCTTGTATGAGCCATGGCCCGTAACAGCCTTAATTTGATATGGGCCTTCCCAGTTAGGAGCCATCTTGCCCTTGGGGCCCACCCCAGAGGCTTCAACCTTTCTAAGTACTAGATCTCCTTCTCGAAAGTATCGTTCTTTAACTCGTAGGTTGTAATAGTAGGAAGCTCGCTTCTGGTTTTCCACAATCTTAGCATGAGCTTCATCACGGATTTCATCAATCATGTCGAGTGCAAGTCTCATGCCTTCCTCATTGGCTTCCGGCTCATATTGCTGGACCCTTAAGGAAGTATGTGTGATTTCTAGGGGTACGACTGCCTCAGCTCCATAAGCTAACTGGAATGGGGTTGTTCCGGTAGAGACTTTACAAGTTGTTCGATACGCCCAAAGTATTGGAAGCAGTTCCTCGGCCCATGACCCGTGGGCCTTCTCAACCCTCTTTTTCAGTCCATCAAGGATTATCCTATTAGCCACCTCAGCTTGTCCGTTAGCTTGAGGATGAGCAATCGAGGTGAAGCGCAGTTCAATTGAATAATCTTCAGAATAACTCTTAAACTCAGCATTGTTGAACTGGGTCCCATTGTCTGTCACCATGATTCGTGGTATTCCATACCTGCAGATAATATTTTCCCATACAAACTGAGCAACCTGTTTGGTGGTTATCTTGGCCAGTGGTTTGGCCTCAATCCACTTGGTAAAGTAATCAATTGCTACCAATAGGAACTTCCTTTGTGCACTAGCAAGTGGAAACGGTCCAAGGATATCCATTCCCCACATGGCAAAAGGGATAGGAGTATTGATAGATGTCAACATCTCAGGGGGGCTGTCGCACTATTGGCGCGAACCTTTGACATCGATCGCACCTCTTCACATATTCTTGGGCATGCTTTAGCATGTCAGGCCAATAAAATCCTAGACGGGTGACTTTGTGAGCCAATGCCCTTCCTCCAAGATGTTGGCCACACACCCCTTCATGAACTTCCCTAAGAGCCTCTCGTGCCTCATCAGGCCTTAGGCACCTCAAGTAGGGGATGACAAACGACTTCCGATATAAGATCCCCTCAATGAGCACGTACTTAAGGGCCCTTACCTGCAACTTTCGTGTTTCATCAGCATTGGTTGGTAGATGGCCATTTTCAAGGTACAATTTGATTTCATCCATCCAGGTGGCTCCCGTATCAATCGGAGCAACCAATTTTGCATCGATGCTTGGGGTTCTCATAACCTGATAATAAACACTTCCCGAGCATACCTCATCATCAGAGGATGCAAATTGGGACAAGGCATCAGCCTTAGTGTTCTCCTCTCTTGGCAAATATTCTACAATACATTCTTCGAACAATGCCATTTGAGTCTTTACAATCCTCAGATATCTAAGCATTGTGTCTTCCCGAGCTTCAAACTCACCATTCACTTGGAAAACCACCAGCTTCGAGTCACCACAGACCTTCAAGTTCCTTACCCTCAGGGTCCTGGCTAATCCAAGCCCATCTATCAAAGCCTCATATTCGGCTTCGTTGTTAGTAGTTGGGAAGTCCAGCTTAATGGCGTATTCCACAGTAAAGCCATCGGGGCTTTGGAGCACAAGTCCTGCACCACTACCTTTTGTTTTTGAAGCCCCGTCAAAAAATAGTAACCAATATTCTTTAGGTTGCTTGGGTACTTCACCCTTGTTTTCAACCTTGTCCTCAATCTTTTCCTCTTGCCCCCCGACTTCCCCGTTGTTAATGGTACATTCAACGAGGAAGTCAGCTAAAGTTTGAGCCTTAATCGCTGTTCGCGGTTTGTATCGGATATCGAACTCCCCGAGCTCAATTGCCCACTTGATTAATCTTCCACTAGCCTTCGGGCTATGTATGACAAGACTTCTATTTTATGAGATTGAAAATAGGGTCTTAGCTTCCTTCAGGCCGTAATCATGGCCAAAGCAAATTTTTCGATCACGGAGTAATTGAGCTCTGCCCCATGCAAAACCTTGCTCACGTAGTACACCGGTTTTTGAACTTTCAACTCCTCTCGAACTAATACAGCACTCAGTGCTTGTTCTGAAACAGCCAGGTATACATACAAGGTCTCTCCATCAATGGGTTTCGATAGGAGAGGTGGCTCTGCCATGTACTTCTTTAGTTCCTCAAAAGCTACTTGGCTCTCTTCTGTCCACTCGAAATTCTTAACCTTCTTCAAAGCTTTGAAGAAAGGTAAGCATTTGTCTCCTGACTTGGATACAAATCTTCCCAGGGCTTGCGATCCTACCTGTTAACTTTTGTACATCCCTTATACTTTTGGGCGGTTCCATGTCGAGGATAGCTTTTATTTTGTCAGGGTTGGCCTCAATACCACGTTTGGAGACCATTAGACCAAGGAATTTCCCGGAACCAACCCCAAAGGCACACTTGGCTGGGTTCAACATCATCTTATGCGTCCTCAGGACCTCAAAAGCTTCTTTCAAATGCTCTAGGTGATCCGCTTTATTCAAGCTTTTCACTAGCATCTCATCGACGTATACTTCCATAGTTTTACCTATCAGATGCTTGAACATCTTGTTTGCCAGGCGTTGGTATGTGGCTCCTGCATTCTTAAGCCCAAATGCCATAACCAAATAACAGAATACACCAAAGTCAGTAATGAATGATACCTTAGGGACGTCGTCTTTGTCCATCCGGATCTGATTATATCCACTGAATCCGTCCATGAAGCTTAACATCTCATGGCCAGTGATAAGTGGTATTTATACACACTTATAGGCCTTCATTTCCACTTAAATTGGTTGGTTGTACTTAAGTGTTTAGTGTCTTTTGATGTGTTTTTATTGTTTTTCTGTGCAGGTCACGAGTTGAGGTGATGAAGTGATTTTCTATCATTTTAGGTTGATTTTGGTGCATTATTTGCAAGAATAGAGAATCGTGGATTCATCAAGACTTGGGATTTTGTGGGTACATCTTCTACAAACCCTCACGAGAGCACACTCGTCCACTAGAGCTATCTAGGGGTTTAAAGGGCTTGTTGCATATGCTAAATGCAACCGTGATCACCTACGGAAGTGGTACTAGAAGCGAGGAAGGACATGCACGCGAGAACGAGCGAGAAACGAAGAAACAGGCTGCCAGTGGCAGAAAGTAGCGCCCCCGCGCTAACTCTTAGCGCGCCCGCGCTAGTCCAAAGTCAGAAAGTAGCGCCCCCGCGCTAACTTCTAGCGCGCCCGCGCTACATTAAAGCCAACTAGCGCGCCTGCGCTAGTTTAGCGCGGCCGCGCCCAGCAGAAGTGTTCCGGGCCGATTTTTACAGCTTTTCTGACGGATTTTAGCAGCGGTCGAGGCCCGGTTGACTTGGTCAATTTATTTTAAATTCTCATGTGTAAAACCCTAGCCTCGTAGAAGTAGTTTTAGGAGAGAACAATATCATAGTTAATTTTTATCGAAGCACATTATCAGTTGTATTGGATCGTTCTTTGCGAGGAAGTGACAGTTTCGAGCAAGATCGTGAACATCAAATCTGTAACGTGTGATCCTTATTATTATTAATACAAGCATTTTTATTCCGATTAATTCTTGTCTTTATCTATTATGTTTTCATTAGAACCCATGATGTCGATTAGTTCGATTATGAACTAACCGCCTTCATGGGATTCTAATAGATTTATCGATGTAGTCTAGTAACGAATATTAATTACTTGATTTTGTGACGTACGTTGATTTCTTTGCATGAGCCGTGCTTATTCTTCTTAGAAGCGTAGCTAACTTCTAAGTTGTTTGTTAATTCTTTCTGAAGCGAGAGTGGATGATTGAATTTAGAACTATGCCATGTAAACATAGGATTATGTGAATGAAGCATAATTTGTGATAGACTTGAACTATTTTTATCACCCTGTGTAATCACGATAGACGACCTGCTATTAAACCTCTCTGCTTACACTACCGCTATAGAGATATAGGGTCTGAGCTTTGTTGGTGTCCATGAGATTTCTGTCTTAATTGCGGATTTTGATTGGTATGATACGTGTGCAACGAGAGTTGGCATGTATTACTTTCGTGTTGTCTGATTAGGATCAACAGTCGCATGTTAATCAGTAATTTCAATTCTAGATGAATTCGATAATGAAGTTAGAATCCCATGTGTTTTCCTATTCTGAATTTGATTAGTAATTTTAGTTATTAGTATAAAAGAACCATCCTTGTTAATTGTCTTAGCAGTGATAATTGATCATACATTGTTGCATAGGTGCGTATTCTTAATTCACCAGTCTCTGTGGGAACGAACTTAATATATTACTTGTGATCACGTGCGCTTGCGTGTAGATTTCACCGAACAAGTTTTTGGCGCCGCTGCCGGGGACTCGATGTTAATTAATTAGTTTATGTACTTATCATCAGTGTGCATTAAAATTCACTGACTAGGATTCTATTATCTTCTCACTTTTCTTCTTTTCTTTATTTCAGGTACTTTGATCGCGTTTATACTAACGAGTTTTCGAACCCGTAAGAAGCAATGGATTCATCTTTTTCTTCTGATTCTGAAACAATGGATTATGCTAGGACAGCAGTTGGTGAGGCGTCACGTGAATTTTCTCGTTTGAACATCAATGATAATCAGGCTGACACAATTGAACCAGCAATATCAGCCAGTGGCATTCGCATCAAACCATCAATCATTCTCAAGCTGCAAGATACCATTCAATTTGGGGGTTCTGTTCTTGAGGACCCAAACCTACATCTAAAGAATTTCGAGAAATTCATTACTGCATTGGATTTCAATATGGGACCTAAAGATCTAGTGAAGCTGAGACTCTTTCCATTCACGCTACGTGATGTAGCACGATCGTGGTTTATCTCTCTCTCGGCAAGCACTACTAATAGCTGGAACAAGTTGGAGAAAATATTCTGTACAAGGTTTTATCCTCTAATCAAGGTATCAGCTATCAAAAACACTGAAGGTAAATTCTCTCAATTCTCGGGAGAATATCTTTGCCTAGCTTGGGACCGATTCAAGAAGATTCTCGAAAATCTCAAGGAAGATGACATGCCTCCGGGAATGGCAATTAATTACTTCTACAGGGGTCTTAACAGTCAATGTAGAGCAGAGTTAGACGTGGCAGCTGGAGGAAGTTTGTGGAACAAAAGCTTCGATGATGCTTACGAACTGATAGAGAACCTAGCCGCTGCTGAGCACAAAGATCTAAAGTGGAAGATTTCAAAAGAGGAAGAATCGGAGGAGGATGAAGCGGTCGAAGTCACTCAGGAAAATCAGATGAATAATTGGCACAGAATTAGAGCTCACTCAGACTCAAACTTTAATGCATGTGGAGACACTTGTCCTCTACTCTCGGCCAATGCAAGTAACCAAGCCGTAATTCAAACACCTGCTGTTTCAACACTGAATGAAGCACAGTACCGAAGAATAATCAGGCGTATTGACGTGTTGGAGGAACGAATTGGTCGCTTTGCTGATATACTAACAGACTCTCTTGCTGAAGCGTTCTTGGCACTAGACGTCAATGTTACTTGGGATTCGTTTGGTTATGGAACGAGGTATCCTCCACAGGATACTTCATCGGAATCGGATTAATTCTGGACTTCACGTCGAGCTAACGACGTTAAACAAGCGCTTCGTGGGAGGCAACCCACGCATTGGAACCACATTGTACCATTGTAAACCTCAAAAACACAAAAAATCGAAAAATTCAGCCTCCGGTGTCAGACACTAGCGCGCCCGCGCTAGTGTCAGCGCGCCCGCGCTAAGTTGCACGGCGCGCCCGCGCTATACTTAGCGCGGCCGCGCTACTGACTGCAGAGGCTGGCGATTTTTCTCCCAAAAATATTTTCTTTTCGTTTTTAAAAGCCCACAATCCTAATTTTGCATGCCTAGCCCGAAATACATCTTATTAAACCCTAACTCAGCTCTCCAATCCTTATATAAACACAAAACCCATCTCCAAATCCCATTATAATTCTTTAAACCCTAATTATATATACACATCCATACACACAACCTTCATCCAATCTCTCAAACCCATTACACACAAATCTCTTGCAACTCTAAATCTCTACCAATGGCACCCAAAAGAGCCCGAAGATCACAAGGAACAAGCACCCAAGCCCCTACATCTAGCGATTCTTCCTCGATGGGTGAGGTTGAGTTCACTTCCGATGGAGCACGAACCGAGTTTCAACGGCTTATGAATAAGTCGTTAGTTAAGGAGAGGGGATTCTTACCCACGGCGGAGGATGGTGAGCTTTTGAACATGGTTCAAGAGCGGGGTTGGGAGTCTTTTTGCGAGGCTCCGGAGGCGGTTCCCTTGGCTATTATTCGGGAGTTTTATGCTAATGCCAAGGAGAATCGTGATGGATTCACGGTTGTGCGGGGAATCCGAGTTGATTATAGTGCGGAGGCGATCCGTAAAGTTATTGGGGGGCGTGCCAAGCGCCGTAATGAAGAAGATTGGGTGGTTGAGAGGATTGGGCGTGCCAAACGCCGGTTTGATGACGATCCGATTGATTTTGAGAGGTTGGTGTATGACATGTGTGTACCGGACACGCATTGGAAGATGACTGCACCTCCTTTGCCGGCACATGTTTCTTTTCCTGCAGCCGCTCTGAACCGGTATGCGAAGGCGTGGAACGCCTTCATCTGTGCGAACATCATGCCATCTTCACATGGGCATGAGGTGACAGTGGAGAGAGCTATTCTGCTCTTTGGGATTGTCTCGGGCAAGTATATTGATCTGGGACATGTTATTCATCAGGGGATTCTGAGGTTCTTACGGGGAGGAACCACTGGTGCCATTCCATATGGCACAATTGTTACAAAGCTCTGTCGATCGAGCGGTGTTCGTTGGCCATCCAACGAGCAATTACAGTTGCCAGGGACACCTATTGATCATTCGGCGATCAGTCGGATGACGGAGTGGGATGGAGGAGTTCCCCACCCTCGAGGCCTCGGGTACATATATGATGAGGTGCCAGGGGGACGTCCAGCATTTGTGAGGAGGGAGCAGCCTAGAGCTTCTGGAGCTGGTACTTCACAGACGGAGAGGAGCTCCGAACCGATGGGAGATGTTCAGTATCGCCGCCTAGCGAGACGGATGGACACCATGCATGACATACACCAGAGGTTTGCTTATGACTTGACACAGGCTCTAGGTAGTGCTTTCCAGGCACAGGGGGTCACAGTTCAGTGGCCAGTATTCGGAGCAGGGATGCAGTATCCTCCACCTGATTCACCTCCAGCAGAGGAGGGGGAGGACTCGGACTCCGAGTAGGTATGTGGGCGCTCTAGCCTTTTTATCACTTTCAATGGGGACATTGAATATTTTAAGTTTGGGGGTGGTAATCTAAGGAAGAGCATATTATTAGATAGTTTTTTTTATTATTTGCACGTGTTAGTTAGTTCATGTAGTTCACGTTTTTTTTATTATTTATTTTTATTTTGCTTTGATTATTTCTCACGTTTTCTTTCTATTTTTCCCATATTTTCTTTATTTTACATGTTTAGTGGTAATTGTAGTAGTTAGTATCACGAGCATGTGCATGAATTATGAAGTTAAGCCAAGTTAATTGCCTATGATGAGTTATGTGCGTAGTTCTTGATTAGTAGTTTCAATTGCAATGCTAGGTTAGTACTTGGAAATTGCTTGTGTTGGAAATTGTAATTCACATATGTTCTTGAGATAGGATTTAGACGAAATTCCATGAATTCTAGGATTCAATTGAGCATCCTTCAGCTTAGGTCTGTAAATCTTAAGTTTGGGGGAACTGAGGGGTAGATATGCCTTTCTAAAAAAAAAACAAAGAAAAAAAAAGAGTAGTAAATAAATTCACTAAAAAAATAAGTGGTAGAATTAACTAGGTTGAGCTCATTAGTACTCGAGTAATTAAGTCTGAGGGGACTTTGTGCCTAACAACCTAAAGCCCTTCGTGGTTTGGGATTGTTCACCCAACGCTCGCTACATGGGTACTAGTGCATAAATCTTTAGGGATCTCAACCATGGCACAGTTAAATAAACCACTAGAATAAAGTGAATAATTGGTGTGTGAAGTCTTATGGTGTTCGTAACGCATTTACACTGCGAAGCGCTCTGACCCTAGACCGAGCAATTAATCACCAATAAAAAGAAAAGGAAAAAGAAAAAAAATATATATATAGTGAATAAAATAGAAGGGTGTGGACATTCTTTGGGACCTTGGATTTAGTTGGACTTGAGTGACGGGGTGTTAGTTTTAAACTTTTACGATTCTTGATTGGGATTCTGTGGGAGTAGTAGTTTTTGTCTTGTCTCAATAAAAGAGCATGCTTGCACACACGGGCACTCCACACTTGTAAATAGAAGAGTAATTGACTTGGTAGCGAGAGAGATGAAATTCGAGAACATTAGCACAATCTGAGGTATTATAATTGGCAAGGCAATTACTTCATAGTTCACTCATTCATCACGTAGTTGCATTCATGCATTGCATTGTATTATTGTATAGTGTCGTTGACGCTTGAGGACAAGCATCAGTTTAAGTTTGGGGGTGTGATAAGTGGTATTTATACACACTTATAGGCCTTCATTTCCACTTAAATTGGTTGGTTGTACTTAAGTGTTTAGTGTCTTTTGATGTGTTTTTATTGTTTTTCTGTGCAGGTCACGAGTTGAGGTGATGAAGTGATTTTCTATCATTTTAGGTTGATTTTGGTGCATTATTTGCAAGAATAGAGAATCGTGGATTCATCAAGACTTGGGATTTTGTGGGTACATCTTCTACAAACCCTCACGAGAGCACACTCGTCCACTAGAGCTATCTAGGGGTTTAAAGGGCTTGTTGCATATGCTAAATGCAACCGTGATCACCTACGGAAGTGGTACTAGAAGCGAGGAAGGACATGCACGCGAGAACGAGCGAGAAACGAAGAAACAGGCTGCCAGTGGCAGAAAGTAGCGCCCCCGCGCTAACTCTTAGCGCGCCCGCGCTAGTCCAAAGTCAGAAAGTAGCGCCCCCGCGCTAACTTCTAGCGCGCCCGCGCTACATTAAAGCCAACTAGCGCGCCTGCGCTAGTTTAGCGCGGCCGCGCCCAGCAGAAGTGTTCCGGGCCGATTTTTACAGCTTTTCTGACGGATTTTAGCAGCGGTCGAGGCCCGGTTGACTTGGTCAATTTATTTTAAATTCTCATGTGTAAAACCCTAGCCTCGTAGAAGTAGTTTTAGGAGAGAACAATATCATAGTTAATTTTTATCGAAGCACATTATCAGTTGTATTGGATCGTTCTTTGCGAGGAAGTGACAGTTTCGAGCAAGATCGTGAACATCAAATCTGTAACGTGTGATCCTTATTATTATTAATACAAGCATTTTTATTCCGATTAATTCTTGTCTTTATCTATTATGTTTTCATTAGAACCCATGATGTCGATTAGTTCGATTATGAACTAACCGCCTTCATGGGATTCTAATAGATTTATCGATGTAGTCTAGTAACGAATATTAATTACTTGATTTTGTGACGTACGTTGATTTCTTTGCATGAGCCGTGCTTATTCTTCTTAGAAGCGTAGCTAACTTCTAAGTTGTTTGTTAATTCTTTCTGAAGCGAGAGTGGATGATTGAATTTAGAACTATGCCATGTAAACATAGGATTATGTGAATGAAGCATAATTTGTGATAGACTTGAACTATTTTTATCACCCTGTGTAATCACGATAGACGACCTGCTATTAAACCTCTCTGCTTACACTACCGCTATAGAGATATAGGGTCTGAGCTTTGTTGGTGTCCATGAGATTTCTGTCTTAATTGCGGATTTTGATTGGTATGATACGTGTGCAACGAGAGTTGGCATGTATTACTTTCGTGTTGTCTGATTAGGATCAACAGTCGCATGTTAATCAGTAATTTCAATTCTAGATGAATTCGATAATGAAGTTAGAATCCCATGTGTTTTCCTATTCTGAATTTGATTAGTAATTTTAGTTATTAGTATAAAAGAACCATCCTTGTTATTTGTCTTAGCAGTGATAATTGATCATACATTGTTGCATAGGTGCGTATTCTTAATTCACCAGTCTCTGTGGGAACGAACTTAATATATTACTTGTGATCACGTGCGCTTGCGTGTAGATTTCACCGAACAGCCAGCAGTGGCGTCTATCAGCGTGTCTATCCTTGGAAGAGGGAAACAATCCTTAGGGCAAGCATCATTCAGATCGGTGAAGTCTACACACATCCTCCACTTTCCATTTGCCTTCTTGACCATGACAGGGTTAGCTAACCATTCTGGAAATTGAATTTCCTCAATAAACCCGGCTTCCAACAACTTATCTACCTCCTATTTAATGGCTTCCTGCCTTTCGGGAGCGAAATTCCTCTTCTTTTGCTTAATCGGTTTCCTATCAGGATTCACATTCAACTTGTGAGTCATGAATAAAGGATCAATACCTGGCATGTCAGCCGCTGTCCAAGAAAAAACATCGCGATTGGTCCTCAAGAACCTCACAAGCTCTTGCTTCAAGTCTTCCTGGAGTAATGCTCCAACATAAGTGACCTTTTCGGATTCCTCAGTATACAATGGGACTGGAACCAAATCTTCGGCAGGCTTGCCTCTTCTTTCTTCTTCTTCCCGAACATCGAGATATTCTATGGGTAGCACTTGCCCCCCCCCCAGCTCCTCCGGATCTTAATGCTCCAATATAACAACTTCGGGCCATTTTCTGGTCTCCCAGTTCTTCTCCAATTCCATTCCAAGTCGGGAATTTAATCTTCATGTGATAAGTGGACGGGATTGCCTTAAAAGCATATATTCCAGTCCTCCCAAGGATGGCATTATAGGTTGATGAGGCTTTAACGACCAGGAAATTTACCATACACGTGGCTTGTCTAGGTTCGGTACCCATGGTTACAGGAAGTTGGATCATGCCTTCAATCTTGGTTTCCACATTATTGAAGCCATATATAGGCATATCCGAGGGTGTTAGTTGAGTATCGGAGTATCCCATCTTTTCATAGGCATCATAGAACAAGATATCCACCGAGGCTCCATTATCAACCAGCACTCTCTTTACAGACGAGTTTCCAATGACTGGAGTGATTACTAAGGGGTCATCATGGGGGAATTTCACCTTCTCAAGGTCAATATTATCGAATGCCATTGTATAGTCAATTTTTGCCCGTTTCGGGGGTTCTCCAACTATATTCATCACTTCTCTTGCATAAGCTTTTCTTGAATTACTCGAAGTGCCTGCAGCCGTAGGCCCTCCGGAGATTACGTTAATCACAGGCCCTCGAGGCTGAGTTCTCTTATCATCATTGTCTCTTCCACGACTGTCATTGTCCCGATAATTCTTGTCTCCATCCTTGGTAAATTTAGACAACTTGCCTCTTCGGATCAAGAATTCGATTTCGTCCTTCAGTTGTCGACAATCATCGGTCTTATGCCCCGTGTCTTTGTGGAATCGACAATACAAATCTTTGTTTCGTTTCTCTAGGTCGGTCCTTATGGGCTTCGGCCATCGAACACTCTCATCCTTTTCGATCTCCATTAGGATCTGACTTCTTGGGGCGTTGAGCCTAGCATATTCTGTGAACCTTGGTCCTACCTTCTTTTTAGCAGGCGACTTCTCATCATCATCCTTTTTGGCATATTTGTTCTCAGCGTTATACTCGACATCGTTTCCACGTTTCTTAAAATTGGTGTTCAGCCCTTGGTTACTCTGGGATTTCCTTAGGCTTTCTTCCGCCTTAATGTACTTCCCGGCTCTTTCTTGCAAGTCGTTCATATTATCGGGGGCCCTCTTGGCTAGAGACTGGCGAAAGTTGTCATCAGTGGTACCTTGCTGGAGTGCAATCATGGCTACCTTCTGATCTAGGTCCGGGACCTTCAAGGCTTCTTTGGTAAAACGATTCATATATTCCCGGAGTGATTCATTCTTACCTTGATGCAAATTCATTAGAGAGGCAGAGCTCTTAACATGCGTTTTGCTTCCAACAAATTGCCCTATGAAAGCCCTGCTCAAGTCAGCAAAACAAGAGATAGAATTAGGGGGAGGGCGACTATACCAATGTTGCGCCATCCCACTCAAGGTTTGAGGAAAAGTGCGGCACTTGATTGCTTCAGTGACGGGTTGGAGCAACAGAGCGTTCATGAAGGCCCGAACATGATTAGCGGGATCACCCGTGCCATCGTAAGCTTTAATGGTTGGGAGCTTGAATTTTCAGGATATTCTTGCACCCATGATTTCTTGCGTAAAAGGGGGAACGGGGTTATCAGGATCGCCTGCTGGTAACAAGTGAATTTGATTCATGACGGTCTGACGAGGGTTTTCGTCCCTTGGTTCCGGAGGCGGTAATCTGGCCTGATCCCTTTTTAATCGTGCGATCTCCTCCTCATAAGCACGGACTCGATCCTCATAGGCTTGGTTCGTTGCTCCTCGGGGCTCATTGGCTTCTTGCCTATGGCGACGCTGACGGTGTCGAGTAGGGTCAGCATCTCTCCTCCTTCGAGGGGGGGTATCATGCTCCTGCGCCGATTCAGAGGAGTCGTAGTCAGTTACATTCACATAGTCGTCTCCCATGCCTCCACGAGTGGTTGTTGTGACCGTTGAGTAATGTGTGCCGGCGTCACTAATGGTTGAAATTACTCGAGTCATAGGGGGCAGCGTGCCAAAAGTCAGTGGAAGAGTAGTTTGAGCAGCAGTGGTCCCAAGCGGGATGGAGGCGGTGATGGGAATTGACTCGGTAGAGATTCCGGTGGTATTTCTATTACGGGGAACGTGGATTTCGGAACGTGGCCCGGTCGGGTTTGTCATGGTTGTTGTCTTCTTTCGATAGACGGCGCCAAATGTTATGGAATTGAAA
This sequence comes from Daucus carota subsp. sativus, assembly GCF_001625215.2. NCBI lineage: Eukaryota > Viridiplantae > Streptophyta > Magnoliopsida > Apiales > Apiaceae > Daucus > Daucus carota. The sequence continues at coordinate 1,008,749 of NC_030384.2, read as the reverse complement.
ACAAAGGGCGTGAGCGATTCGTGCTTTGGACTGGTCTAGGTGCGAGATGCCTACGTATCTTCTGTTAGGAGAAGAATCAAGTCCAAAACGTAGTTCTAGTTATGAGGGGTAGAACCCTTTATATAGGCGCTTCGGAGTCAGAAGTTGGATGGAAGTATGATTCCACGTTCCAGACTTCGTATCGAAGTACGCTTCGGAGTAACAGATAAGACAGAACTCTAATCTCACCAAGAACTCCGGGACGTTTATCCACGAGAGTTAGTTGTATCGTAGGACTTAGCTTCGTAGCTGGACCTTTGTATGGGCCTCGAGCCCATCCAAGTCTTCCTTACGGCCCATATATATCTGGTTCGGAGCGCCATTGGGCCAAAGCGGAATTCCTCATGATTAAACCGGCTACACGGGCCTTTATTGGATCGGGTCGTAATACTTAATGAACCTAATCCCTATCAAAAAGAAAACGAAGTAGAAGAGTATACATATACTCACAGATATGGGTGAGGCGCAACTTGGTTAATTACCAAGTTGCCCTCCATACATCACACAGAGAATGTGGCTGAGCGCAAGTATTGAAATGACAGGACTGCCCCTTATACACATACAGTGTATAAGTGGCGCAACTATGAGGGACTTAGACAAAATCTAAGTCGCAAACACTACACAGCCAAACCACAGTGTGGAGGCGTAACATTTGACTTTGAAAAAGTCAAAGTTTGCGCCGAAGCTCAACCTTATGCAGTACTTAGAATTTTTCGAGTTTAACTCCAAAAACGCATAAATACCAAGTGTATCAAATTTATTCTACTTAAGAACAAAACAATTTGATACAATAAAAATCACAATTAAATCAAATAAAGTTTTAACTAAATTAATTTCAGTCAAACAATATTTAATTAATTATGCTGCAAGTATTTTAATTAAAATCTAATTAATGGATAACTTTAAATAATTTGAATTGCTTCAAATCCATTAATCAAATATATTTAAAATATGAATCAAATAAAGACTAATATTCATTAATTGAATATAAGTACTTAAATAATTCAAGAAAATTAATTCTAAATATCTAACACATAGCAAATAATCACATAATCATTTAAAGATCATGCAAATCATATAAATCATGGTAAATAGTTAAAACTAATTATCAGATAAATATGTAAAATACTTGATGCTCTTTGTAAATTCAGAAGTCCTGAAAATATTGACATTTTAAAACTTGTGAACTAACGAACGAATTGCAGTTATTTCTTGTCTAATTCATTAGACATATTTAATATCCCAAGTTCACCAACCAGACTAGAGAAAGTGGATTCGTCTAGTGGTTTAGTGAAGATGTCTGCAATTTGTTGATCAGTAGGTACAAAGTGTAACTCTACTGTTCCATTCATGACATGCTCGCGAAGGAAATGATACATGATATCAATATGCTTTGTCCTGGTGTGTTGAACAGGATTGTTGGCAATGGCAATGGCACTCGTGTTATCACACAGAATCGGAATTTTATCCAACATGAGTCCATAATCTTGTAGTTGATTCCTCATCCACAAGATTTGAGCGTAGCAACTTCTAGCAGCTATGTATTCAGCTTCTACTGTAGCCGTAGACACAGAGTGTTGCTTCTTACTATGCCATGACACCAACCTTCGTCCAAGAAACTGACAGCTTCCTGAAGTACTTTTCCTATCAATCTTACATCCTGCAAAGTTAGAATCTGTATAGCCAATCAGATTAAAACCTGTATCTTTAGGGTACCATATCCCTAGATTGGGGGTTCCCTTAAGATACCTAAAAATACGCTTAACAGTTATAAGGTGAGACTCTTTAGGATCATCCTGGAATCTAGCACATAAACAAGTTGCGAACATGATATCTGGCCTACTAGTAGTTAAGTACAAGAGAGAGCCAATCATACCTCGATACTTTGTGATGTCAACTGACTTACCAGATTTGTCCTGATCAAGTTTGACAGCAGTTGGCATGGGAGTTTTGGCAGGAGATGCTTCTTCCATTCCATATTTCTTCAGAAGATCCTTGATGTATTTAGATTGACAGATAAAAATACCGTCAGGCTTCTGAATAACTTGAAGTCCTAGAAAGAAAGATAATTCTCCCATCATGCTCATCTCGTACTTGCTCTGCATAAGCTTAGCAAATCTCTCGCACAAAAGATCATTAGTAGAACCAAATATAATGTCCTCGACATATACTTGTACAAGAATTATATCATCCTTATGCTTTTTATGGAAAAGAGTTTTATCGATGATACCTCTGATGAAACCATTTTCAAGTAGGAACTTGGAAAAAGTGTCATACCAGGTTCGAGGGGCTTGCTTCAGGCCATAGAGTGCTTTGAAGAGAAAGTATACAAAGTCTTCAAATTCCTTGTCTTCAAACCAGGGGGTTGTTCAACATAGACTTCCTCTTCTAGATCACCATTCAGGAATGCACTTTTCACATCCATCTGATATACTTTGAAGTTGGAGTGTGCAGCAAATGCTAAGAACATCCTGATTGCTTCAAGCCTAGCAACTGAAGCATAGGTTTCATCATAGTCAATTGCTTCTTCTTGCGAATAACCCTTTGCTACCAGTCTTGCCTTATTCCTCGTAACAATACCATCTTCATCCAGTTTGTTTCTAAAAACCCATCTGGTGTCAATTATAGATTTTCCTTTAGGTCTTGGCACCAGCTTCCAAACTTTCTGCCTTTCAAATTGATTGAGTTCTTCCTGCATTGCAGATACTCAATCTGGATCACTTAGAGCCTCTTCAACTTTCTTTGGTTATGTCTGAGACAAGAATCTAGCAAAGTTGCATTCATTTTGAGTTGCTCTTCTAGTCTGCACTCTTGTGTCTGGATCACCAATGATTTGTTCAACATGATGAGCTCTACTCCATACCCTTTGTCTTGGCAGATTCAATCTTGATGATTCACCATAATCATAGTTGTGTTGAGTGTGATGACTAGTAGATCCACTAATGTGACTTGCTCCCCCTGAACTGATGCTAATTCTATTTGATGATCCTCCACTTTGACCACTGTGATCATGATGATCATTTGTATTGTTGCCAATACTTCCTCTAGATGGTTCAGGATCAGCAGTTCCTTCATTTGCATTAGGTTCCCTAGTATCAGTTTCAGGTTCATCTTCTCGTATATAGATGTCTTCTAAATTCTCAAATTCTAGAGAATCAGATTCATTTTCTTTTTGAAGACTTGGGAGCTTGGTATCATCAAATCTTACATTGATGCTTTCAATCAGCTTGTCGTCATTGATCAGATAAACCCTGTAGGTCTTAGACTCTAAAGAATAACCCAGAAAAATGTCTTCTTCAGCTTTGGCATCAAACTTTCCCAGATGCTCTTCCTTTAGACCATAGCATTTTGCACCAAATACATGAAAGTAACTCAGTGATGGTTTTCTGTTGGCCATTACTTCATAAGGAGTCTTATCCAAATCTTTGTTAACCAGGGTACGATTTTGAGTGTAGCAAGCAGTACTCACAGCTTCAGCCCAGAAATAGATTAGAAGTCTTGATTGACTAATCATTGTCCTTGCTGCTTCAATCAAGGTCCTGTTCTTACTTTCTACGACACCATTTGGTTGTGGAGTCCTTGGAGCTGAATACTGATGAGAGATACCCTTATCAGTACAGAATTCATTAAGAACAGCATTACGAAATTCTGTTCCATTATCTGATCTGATTGCCCTTACTGGCAAATTTGCTTCGTTTTCAATCTTCTTGATATGATCAATGATGACATGTGCTGCTTCATCCTTTGTATGTAAGAATAATAACCATTTGTACTTTGAGTAGTCATCGACGATCACAAGAGCATATCTTTTCCTTGACATAGAGGGGATGTTGACTGGTCCAAATAGATCCATATGAATCAGTTGATGGGGTGAACCAATGTCAGTCATTCCTTTGCTCACGTGCGATGCTTTCTTTGACTTCCCTTTTTCACATGCATCACAGAGTCCTTCTTGACAAAATTCTTTCTGTGGAAGTCCTCTCACAAGTTCACTTTTGACTAAAGAATTTCATAGTCTTAAAGTTCAAGTGTGAGAGCTTCCGATGCCATAACCAACTATCATCAACAGAGGCCTTGCTATAGAAACACTTGACCTCCCCCTTACTTGCTGAATTTATGTCAGCTTTACAAACTTGATTTTCTTACACCACGGAGTGTAAGATCCTTGTTCTTCCGGTTCTGGATCAATCAAACTTCCTTCTGAAAGATTACATCGTAACCTTTGTCACAGAACTGACTGATACTCAGTAAATTGTGCTTGAGTCCTTCCACCAGAGAGATATCTTCAATGATGACATTTCCAACTTTCAGCTTACCATATCCCGTTGTGAATCCTTTGCTGTCATCTCCAAAGACTACAATCGGGCCGGTTCTCATCACCACATCTGTGAGCAGGGACTTTTCTCCAGTCATGTGTCTTGAACAACCACTATCAAGAACCCACACAATTTTGCTTTTCTTTCTTGTGCCCTGCATTCACAAATGGATTAAACTTTCTTTGGTACCCAGACGTTCTTGGGTCCAGGTGGTTTAGTAGAAACAGGAGTATCAACAGAATCTGTTTAACATGTGCTTGTTCAGGGTGACTGGACTCTTCTCCTTTTTAGTCTTAGAAGAAGTGCTTTTAGACTTGAGTTTGGAGTCTCCTTCTTCTTAGAAGAACTAGCAGTCTTTGCCACAGGGGCAACAGAAGGTGCAGGCATATTCATATTCATAGCAGGTGATGCAGAAAAGATGCATTTAACATGGTAAAACATGCATACATCATATTCATTGCACATTGCATGCAACCTACTCTACCACATGGCAAATGAACAGCATTCATGTTAACAGTATTAGGCATGCTAGTAACAGGAGTATCTACTTTAGTCATTTTACATGCATGAGTAAGATGATTAGTAGAATTTCAATTGTTACAAACCTTTCTAGCACTAGGAGTCCCAGAGTTGGTTTTCCTTAGCATCTAGCTGACATTTCTGTGGTTCTTCTTTTTGTTGGAACTAGTACTTCCTAATCCAGTTTTATCAGAATCTTCTCTAACTTGGGGATTAGAAGGTACGGGAAATACTACGACAAGAAGAGGTCAACATGAAGTTTTTCTTAACACTTCCTGAACATCTGGAACCAGAATCACTAGAATCAGGGAAAGCAGAGATCTAAATGAGATATCTCTGGAAAAACTCTACGGAGTTCATGAAAACTTATGAACTGGAATAAGTTCAGTCTAAGCAGAGATATGGCTGGGGTAAAACACTGAACCACTTGAGAGCTCTAGTTGTTGTACCTGAGATGGGTCAGACTGCTTTTCCAGTGGAGATGATGAGGTCTATATAATGGAAGAGCTGGAACTGTTAGAAGATCAATCTCTATCACTGTTGCCAAAAAGTTTGGAAACATGAGATTCAGGAAAAACCCTTCTTACAAATACAACCTACTGCTAGTAAGTTTCATAAGGGAGGTTATTCATCTTCTACAAGCAAAGGAGGATACAAGATTGAGATGGTGGATCGAAGCAAGTTTAAATGTTTCAACTGTGGTGAACCGAAACACTTTGCAACTGAATGCAAACAGCCCAAGGTTCAAGGAAAAAGAAAGGATTCATACGACGAGCTGAAGCAGAAGTATGATGCCTTAGTGAGAAAGCATCAGGGTAATTCTGGAGGTCAAAGTTTCAAAAGAAAATCATATCTGGCAGAAGGGAAAAGCTGGGATGATACAGATAGTGATGGAGAGGAGCAGCTAGGGAATGTTGCTTTCATGGCTAATGCTGTATCATCTTCACCTCCTCCTGCTGGAAGCATTCAGGTAGATCCTATATGCCCTAAAATGTTTATGCAATTAGGACTTGAATGAGATGATGTTATAAGAAAGTTGAAAGCTGCCACTCTTAAGAATAATGCTTTAGTCTTAGATATTCATGATTATAAAATGAATGAGATGAAAGTATTAAAGCCTAAAATTGAACAACTGACTAAGGATTTAGAATTACAATTTGCTAAGGTCAGAGTTCTAGAGAAGAGTGAGATTGCTTTAAGATTTCAGCTAGACGAAGAGAAAGTTAAGTGTAAAGCCTTTAAGGATGTTTCCACTATAGTCAAAGAATTGACTGATAAACAGGAGATCAAGAGAACTGTTGGAATAGGCTTTGACTATAACAAATTTGTAGGTAAGGCTAGTAACATTACTCCCTTTAAGAAGAGTGCTGAGGAGAGAGGGATTCCTTTTGTTTTGAAAGATTCCCCTCAACCATTGTTTAAATCCTCAGAAGCTGAACCTCTTTTAGAAACACCTGTTGTCATTAAATATGAACTCAAACAGGAAGACCTTAAAATGAAAGAGAGTAATGAGAAGAGATATGAGATTGACAAACCTGAAACCAATCAAAGTGAAAGGCGATGTTAGGTTGCGTAAAGCTGGTTTAGGTGTCAACTCAGAAAGGACTAAGTTCAACAAGCCTAATAACTTTGTGAATAGTAAGAACAGAGACAATAGATGTCATTCTACTGAGAACTTTAAAACTGTTAATAATGTTTGAGTAGAATCTGTCGATGTTCCTACTATTGTGACTGATATTCCTGTTGCTCCTATATTTGATGCATGCCATCAATTTTGTGGTGTTGATAATTGTATGCTTTATGCTTTCAATACTATGTCTGTTTATTTTAAGAATTTGCATGCTAAAAATGAAAACATGTCACCAAGACAACACATAAACAAAAAGTATGCTAGGGAAAAGACTGCTAGTCCTCCTCGCGTTAGGAAGGAGACTTATGTTCCAAAGCCTAAAACTAAGGTTTACAAGGCTGTTGTTAAGGAAGTAAGTTCAGTCAAGTCTGAACCAAGTATCAGTCCAAAAGGATCTGTTGTTGTACCTGATAGAAATCAGTTCTTTAAGTTTGCTGGACCCAATAAAGTATGGGTCTCAAAGAACGTTTAATCAAGTTGTTTTTTGCAGGGTGCCAGTGGAATTGTTCGAGTTGTTTGGGCTTTAGATCCCTGCTGACAGAAGTAAGAGAGGCAACTGGACCTTCGGTTACTTTTGCTGATAATAGCAAGTGTCGTACTGTTGGATATGGCAAGTACAAAGTTGGAAGGATCATCATTGAAGATATTGCAATAGTTGAAGGACTACAACATAATCTCCTTAGTGTCAGCCACTTTTGTGATAAGGGTTATTATGTTCACTTTGAAAAGGAAATATGTATAATTAAACATATCAAAGATAAACGTCCTTCACTATGTGGCATTAGGAAAGACAACATATTCATAGCTGATTTATCTTCTGGACCAGGAAATAAATTTCACTGTTTCTATGCAAAAACATTTGCTGAAGATAGTCGTTTATGGCATAAGAAACTCTCACACCTCAACTTCAAAACTATGAACTCTCTGGTCAAGAGAGATTTGGTGAGAGGTTTGCTTTCCCTGGAATTTACATCTGATGGTCTCTGTGAAGCTTGTCAGAAAGGAAAAGCGAAGAGAGCATCTCACAAAAGAAAGACCATCAATAGTGTCACTGACCCATTGCAGCTTTTGCATATGGATTTATTTGGCCCAGTGAATATTATGTCAATTGATGGAGGAAGATATGCTTTGGTCATTGTGGATGACTTCTCAAAATTTACTTAGGTTTGCTTCCTCGCTTCCAGGGATGAAACTTTACTGACAGTAATTGATCATATCAAGAAAGTTGAACTGGAAAAGGGTGTTCCCGTAAAAGCTATAAGGTCAGATAATGGAACTGAGTTCAAGAATCAAATCTTAGTCAACTTTTACTCTGAAAAGGGAATCAACAGACAGTACTCAGCACCAAGGACTCCACAACAGAATGGAGTCATCGAAAGAAAGAATCATACACTGATTGAAGCTGCTAGAACAATGATTGCTGAAGCAAAGCTTCCTCTGTACTTTTGGGCTGAAGCTGTGAGCACTGCTTGTTACACCCAGAATAGAACTTTGATCAATAAGGATCACATAAAAACTCCCTTTCATTTGTATAACAACAAGAAACCATATATCAAACATCTTCATGTCTTTGGAGCCAAATGCTTTGTTCTTAAAGATGGTGAAGAGAATTTGAGTAAGTTTGAACCAAAGGCATATGAAGCAATCTTTGTTGGTTATACCAATATAGCTTATAGAGTTTTTGTGATTGACACATTGTCAGTTCAAGTTAGTGTCAATGTTACATTTGATGACACTAAACTTCCAAGTCTACAATCCGCTAATCCATCTTTGACAACTATCCAAATTCTGATTCAGATGATGATATGCCACCTGAGGTTGCAACAGGAGATGACAACAATGATGGTGATGATCCAGGCAATGGTGGAGGAAATGGTGGAAACACTAGAGATTCCACTAATAATAGTGGTGGATCATCAAGTCAACTTGGCAAAAACTCAGGGGGAGCTAGTGGTCAACTAGTCATATACTTCAGCTTACTGATAATACTACTGAATCATCAAGGACACATCTTCCAAGGGAAAGGATTTGAAGCAGACATCATCCCTTTGATTTGATAATTGGTGATCCTAATGCTGGTGTCAAGACTAGAAGTGCTACGTCTAACGAATGTTTATTTTCTGGTTTTCTATCTCAACTGGAACCAAAGAAAATAGATGAAGCACTTGCTGATACTGATTGGGTTCTTGCCATGCAAGAAGAGCTCAATCAATTTGAGAGACAAGAAGTCTGGGCCCTAGTTCCAAGGCCTAAGGGTAAATCTATAATTGGAACTAGATGGGTCTACCGGAACAAGTTAGATGGTGATGGCATTGTTGGGAGAAACAAAGCCAGACTAGTCACAAAAGGTTATTCACTAGAAGAAGGAATTGATTACGATGAAACCTGTGCTCCAGTTGCTCGTCTTGAAGCCATCATAATATTTCTTGCATTTGCTGCACACTCCAACTTCAAGGTTTATCAAATGGATGTGAAAAGTGGATTTATGAATGGAAAGCTAGAAGAAGAAGTATATCTGGAACAGCCCCTGGCTTTGAAACTGTCTATGGACTCAAGCAGTCACCAAGAACATGGTATGACACTCTCTCTGAGTTTTTAATTGAAAATGATTTTACTAGAGGTGTCATAGACAAAACTCTCATTTACAAATTGCATGATAATGATATGATATTTGTTCAAATATATGTTGATGATATTATATTTGGTTCTACTAACGATAACTTGTGCAAGAGGTTTGCTAAGTTAATGCAGAGTAATTATAAGATGAGTATGATGGGTGAGCTATCCTACTTCCTTGGTCTTCAAGTAAGCCAAAAGAAAGATGGTATATTCATTTCCCAATCCAAGTATGTTAGAGATCTTCTTCGAAAGTACAATCTAGAATACTCTTCACCGGCAAAGACACCCATTGCCACTGCCACAAAGCTTGACCAGGATAAATCTGGTAAGATAGTTGATATCACAAGCTATCGAGGTATGATTGGCTCTTTACTTTATCGTACTGCAAGTAGACCAGAAATCATGTTTGCAACATGTTTGTGTGCTAGGTTCCAAGCTAATCCTAAGGAATCACATCTTATAGCCGTCAAAGGAATCTTTAGATATCTTAAGGGTACACCTGGTTTAGGTATTTGGTACCCTAAGAATAATGGTTTTGACTTAACCGGCTATACAGATTATGATTATGCAGGATGCAGGATTGATCGGAAGAGTACGTCTGGAAGCTGTCAATTTCTAGGACGTCGATTGGTTTCTTGGTATAGCAAGAAGCAGCACTCTGTGTCTATTTCTACTGCTGAAGCTGAGTATATAGCTGCTGGAAGCTGCTGTGCTCAGATCTTGTGGATCAGGAATCAATTGAATGACTATGGAGTTGTAGTAAACAAAATTCCCATATTTTGTGATAATACAAGTGCCATAGCCATTTCCAACAATCCGGTTCAACATTCAAGAACGAAGCACATTGATATCAGGTATCATTTCATTCGAGAACATGTCATGAATAGTACAGTGGTGTTACATTTTGTACCCACGACTAAGCAAATTGCTGACATCTTCACTAAACCACTAGATGAATCCACTTTGTCTAAGCTGATTTGTGAGTTAGGGATGTTAAATATGACATAGTTCTCTTTTATATATTTTTAATATGCATTATATGTTTTTATTTATTTTTGTGAATTTTTTGTGTAATTATATTTGTATTATTAAATTTTATATGATTGTTTGTATATTATATGATAATATTTTGAGTAATTATGCATGCTTGTATATTAATCAGTAATTTTCTAAGTTCTCCTGTAATCCTCTGTAATATTTTCTAGGCATTTATTTAATTATTTGTATTTATTTTGTATTTTCAAAATTAATCAAGCATAAATATTTGATTTATAGTTAATTCATGTTATTGATTAAAGTTAAATTCATAAATATTTATATTTAATTAAAGTTGGAATTTACAAAACATTTGTGTTATATATATTATTGTTTTTATTATAGATTTTTGATTTTAATTGCTAAAATGTTTTATCTTGAAAGACAATCAAAAATCATATTATTTTTATTATAATTTACTGATTTTCGGCAAGACAAAGTCTTTGTCTTACAGACTTTCGAGTCAGTTAGTCTCGGTAAGACAATCCTTTGTCTTACTGGACCGCTGCATATACTCTATTTTAATTGGCTTACGGCAATCCCTCGGTAAGACATTTTCTTTGTCTTAACAGCCTCGACTCGGCGCGACATCCGTAATTGTCTTGCCTGAGTCAGGATTCTACCTCGGCAAGACAATTTAAAATTGTCGCCCCGAGTCCATAAAACCCTCTTTTGTCTTACTAACTTATATACTCCCCTTAAGACAATTGAATTGCCTTGCCTCACTTCATCTTCTCCCTTGCATATACACGCAATAGACACACACTCGATCACACATTTTCACGCGATTTTCGACCTCGTTTTTCAAGTTTTAGAGTTAAAAACTTGCTCGGTTTCGTTCTCAAGCCTTAGTTGCTTGCTTTGTTACGTTTAATTCGTTCTTTTTGGGGTGAAACTCTGCCCGATTTTCGTCAAAATCGAGCCTCTGAATTCGTGTTTTTTGCTGGGTTTCACAACGAGTTCAAACTACCAGTTGAATCATTACCGATTGTTGTTGTGTCATCCTTGAAATCGAGGTCGATTGGGTTAATTGTGAATTGGGGTTCTTCCACTAAGGGCGTGTTTGGTGCTTTAATTTGATTAATTGGGGACTTGAGATTAAGGAGTTGTTTGGCTAAGCTTCAATTTGGTACTTAAAATTTTTTTTGGAGCTAAGGACTTGTTTGGATATCTAGTTTGTGGAACTAATTGTGACTTAAGGGCCATTTAAATTAATTAACTTTTAATTCGGATTTTATCAATTAATTTGAATTATTAATTAACTAATAAAGTGTTAATTAATTATTAGTTGAAATTTGCGAGAAATTTGAGAATTAACATTTTATTTGAAAAATTCTCGCTTAATTCAATTTTGAATTATTAAAAATGGTCGGAGAGTTTGTTATCGCTGAGACCAACTACTATGCAAACTTGGATCCAGAATTATGTGCCGATAGATTGAAGAGATGGGTTAAATTCCTTACTAGGCAATGTCTAGTCAGTACTGCACTTACAGCTGATACTCCAATCCAAATGCAACCTCTGTACGACTTCTACTCCAATGCCGTCAACTCTAAAACTCTCGAGAACTACAAGCTGATAGGTGATCTGCCTAATGGAAAGAGGATTGTCATCACTGTTGATGATGTTAATATAATCCTATGATTTCCAAGGGACAAGAGGTCCCTACAAATGATGAGATTACTCAATTCTTTCAAGACATTCACTATCAGGGACAGATCTTTCTCCCTAAAATGTTTAAGGGAAAATTGAAGGCTGAATGGGATGTATTCTTCGACACATTGGCTAAGGTATTTGCTCTGACAACGAGGAAGAATATTGGCAATATATCTTCTATGCTGCAAATCTTTGGATTTTGTGCAGTTTATATTCGTCGAATCAATTTCGGGAAGATATTGCTAAGGGAGATAGTAAGGAAGATGGGGTCAGTTACTTCACGATCTCTACTCAGGAATGCCAAAGTTGAATGTTATTATCCAAGATTCCTGATGCTGTTTCTAAATGACAAAATGAATGAAGCTGAAAAGAATTTGTACGTCATCTCTCCAGTGGTTCTTATTCAGAGGACAAGTTCTAAGATCCAGACTAGGCTGGTCAACCAGAAGAAGCATGAGAATGTGCCTCTTGTTGTGACACCTTTTATGCTGGAGCAGTTTAGTGCTCCACTTCAGCCTGTTCAATTTCCTGAACCACTACAGCAAATGCCACCAGAACAACAGCAACAACACCAACAGAATCAACCAGAACAACAACAACTCCTCACCAAGACATCCAACCACTACGCCTCATCCAAGACTACCAATCATCTAGCCAATCCTCACATCACTCACCCTAAAACCCTCCATACAACTCACCATATCAATCACCTCACCAATCACCTTACAACTCTCCTCACCAATCCCAACACCAATCCCCTCTACATCATTCTTCACCTCAACCTGACGCATAACCACTTCAATATAACTTCTTCCCTGAACAACAATCCTCTATATTTCCCTCTCAATATGAACCTATACCTTCACCTGTCCTTACACAATACATTCCCCAAACACAATCTACCTCCCGACCTCTGCCATCTGATTCAGCAATTAACCCGGAGCTATAGCATATTCAAACTGACTTACAGGTAGCTTAGACTTCCAGCATTAAACCTGAAAACACCCAGGTTCATAACCAAGCTGATGTTTCTATTTCAACAACTGATTCTTCATCAAACACATCAACCAACACCACTACTACACCAGTTGTTAGAAAGGTAGCCCGGAAACAGAGTGGGAGTGCAATGTTACGATAACGCGCATCTCTGTCTCCAAATAAGAAGCAAAGGGTGGCAGAACCAGAGACAACTGCAGCTGCATCTATTTCCTCCCAAAAGGATTTGGACACTGAAATGGTAAATATACAGTCTCTAGATTCAGTCTCTCCACAGAATGCGTTTATTGAAATTGGCCGTCCTACCGCGGTATTGTGTAAAGAGTCAAGCGCACAACTAACACTCACGCTAGTAAACACTGAACCTGTTTCTTATGTTTCTTCACTTAGAAAGAGCACAGATTTTCAAAACATGTCGTATGAAAACTTTTCTGATCACTCTTTTTTTTTGGATCAGGATCTACTTGGCAGCTTGCAAGTAAATCTGCCTTCACAGGCATCAGAAGGACAATTTGTTCCTTCACTACCTACAGTTCCATCTCAGGGAACTATGGTATTTTATACAGGTACTACTGACGATGTGACAAACAAGAGTGAAATCAGGCAAACACTGAGCGAAACACATGCACGAGAGGATAGTGAAAAATCTTTGAGAGAGTTCGTGAGGTGAGTGCACACACCAACACATATCTGTTACAGGAACAAATGACAAATCTGAGAGCTGAATGTGAAAGGTTAAATGCTGAGAATGCCAGATTCAAAAGTGGAGAGCTGGTGACTCTACATGATAAAGTTGCTGATACTTCATTTACTTCTCTGCAAAAGAAAATGGACGAACATGTCAAGGATATTTACTCTTGGATTAACAACAACCATGAGCTCTGTATGACAAAGCTTGCTAGCTTGGAGCAGACATTGGCCCAAGTTGTTGAACATTTTAAGATTCCTAAGTCTACAACTCAGTCAACTCCAGAGGATCCCTCAACTAAGGGGGAGAAGGATAAGGAAGACAAAGATGGTGATGATAAGGGTGGAGAAAATAGTGGAAACAATGTTGATGGTAGTGATAAGGGAAGTGATAAGGGTGGAGAAGGGGCAAGTGGAAAAGATTCTTCTACAGCTGATAAAGATTATGACAAGTCAAAAGGCAAAATGCCTGAGTTTGAGAACATCTTCACTAATCAGGATTATGATAACATTCCTGAAGATGTTAATGATGATGATGCATTTGATGCTGCCTACTTTGAAGCTGAAGAAGAAGGGCATTTCGATGAAAGCTAGTTATTCATTGAAGATGAGTCTGTTGACCCTGAGCACTTGGAAAGGGTCAAAAAATTTAAAGCTGAACATGAAGCTAGCAAAGATAAGCTTCAGGAGTTGCAGAATTTGGTGGATGAGAAGAGGATCACTGATGAGTTGGTCAAGCTGGAGAAACAGAAGCTGTGTGATGCTAAATGCAAGGAGAAAAGAGAAGATATATCCAGGAAAGTTGGTGAAAGCTGGGATATTGCAAGACAGATTTTTTCTGGACCTCAAAGGGAACCTTTCGAGGATGGTAAGTTTAAATCTTTCATTTATTACCTGAGAGAGGCTAATCCTAATGACGATATGTTTATGCGTGCTCTTACTCTCGAGTTAGAATACATAACTATCGGTGTCGAGAATCTCCTCGATCTTTGGGAGATCATTATTCCTACTCAGAGGAATGGAACATTCCGGGTTTCAGTTGATCTATTCAAGTTCTTATCTCTTACTAAAATATGGGTGATTCATAACAAGACTCGACGCAGCTCAAATCTGAATGAACTCCTTCGTGACAGACTTATGGAACATGCTGTTCATAATAGTCCACAAGTCGTCAGAAATCCTTACTGTGTAAAGTTCATTCATGAGAGCAAGTTTGGAACCTTCTCCTTGGATCATCAACGTCTTCGAAAGTATGATGTTAATCAGATGGTTCTTGTATCGACAATTCAACGTACCAAGGGCTTCGCTTCGAAAGCCAAAGCTGATGTTGATGCTGAGATTGTGGCTTACTGCACAAGGAGAAATATATATCACTTCTTCAGAAAGATGAAGTATATTAACCCAACTCAGCCAGCAGACTTTATCGAAGACCCTGTGGACATAGAGGTTCAATTTCAGTTATCTTTGGCTCGTGAAAGGAAGAAGCGTGGAGAATCCACTGCAGCTGAAGAGCCTGTTCAGAATGAGCCTTCTACTCCTATTATTCACTGTTTAGATACTAAAGAAGGAGAAGTCACTCGTTCTGAGTGAATAGATTGATTAGGATATTTCTTATATATGTTCAAAGAACATCCTTTTGTAATCTATCAATGATCATGGTTTATTGTCTAATGTAAAGCCATAAACTTTTTCTATTTACATTCCTTTGTTTAATTCTTTGTCTTATCTGTTAGTTGAGTTATCCTCTAGGAAAGTTTCATGTTATGTTAACAAACAAATAGGGGGAGATTGATAGGCATATGTTCATCCTATTTGTATTTAAGAGGTACAACTCATCTCAGATATGAAAGCTCAGTAAATAGCAAGTTATCGGAATCCGTACGAATAACGTCAAATGACTTATGGAAATTATATGTCAGAAGAATTCCAGAATGCTGATGTACACCACTGAAAGAAGTTCATTAATATGTTCAAGCCTCAGTGCACAAATAATCTTTGGTGGCACGTCCAGGAGTTCAGAAGGTATAAAGTTTCTATACTTTATTTATTCAGAAGATTCCATTTAATGAAGAAGAACTTACAAGATTAAGACTCGACGAACAAGCCAAATCTGTATTGTTTATTTGACGAAGAATATTTGATTTAACTAGATACAGATGAACCAGACAGTACATCTGTGTATCAGTTACTCAAATGAAATATTCGGAATCAAGGAGAAGTGGTAGTTCGGTCGATCGACAAATCAAGACGAAGTTATTAAAGTTTAAAGAAGACAGGAAGCTGTTCTACTGAAGATTGGGTGATTAAATATTTTATAGACTATTATTTCACTTCTCAAATAATTATATTAATTGTGTAATTTTTTTGTTAAATTAATTCACTCTCGAATTAATTTAATTTATGAATTTTTATGAATAACTTAATTAAGTGAATAATTTTCTATTAAATATAAACTACAAAATTACATTTAAATCATCAAAACAAGCTCAGCAAGACAATCTCTTTGGATTGTCCTGCCGAAGTGAAGTAGCCACAGCAAGACAATCTCCTGAGATTGTCCTACCGAATTGATGAGAAGACAAGCAAGACAATTGTTGCCAATTTTCCTGCCGAAATGAAGTAAGGAACAGCAAGACAATTCCTCATAATTGTCCTACCGAAATTATTAAGTGGCCAAGACAATTTCATTGTCTTACTGCCGTTTGATAAGGCTTGATAGGCAATCAAGATTGTCCTACCTTGTCCTTGATTGTCTTGCCCCCTTTAGTTTTGTCTTGCCCTTCACTTAATTGTCTTACTGCCGTTTAAATAAGGCTTTGTAGGCAATCTAAATTGTCCTACCTTGCTTGTTTTGTCTTGCCCAAGCTTAAATTGTCTTGCCCTTCTTGTTTTTGTCTTGGAAAGCTTGTAATTGCCTTTCCTTTGCATTGTCTTACTAGTTCATTGCTTTGCTGATAAATATGGCTTAGTTTCTTCATTTTCAAGTGTTCATCACTTTGTAAATCAAAGCATTTGTAAAGCTTTCAAGTTGTTCGTAACTTGCATGTTCGTTATATCCATAGTTTCCTGTGCTTTGATAACTCGGTTGTTTTAGTCACTAATCTAGAATATACCCTGTCAAATTTATTCTACGAACATTAGTGGACATTAAAACTGAACCATATTAATTATATAACGACTTAGAACATTGTTATATTAATTAATTGTAATCTGATTAACAAGTCTTATTCCAATCAGATTCACTTCCGCGATTATTTGGTATCGATTGTATTCAACCCCCCTTCTACAATCGTATCTGGACCTAACATTTCCTTATTCAGATCCTGCTTT
The DNA here is from genome assembly GCF_001625215.2 of Daucus carota subsp. sativus. Lineage (NCBI taxonomy): Eukaryota > Viridiplantae > Streptophyta > Magnoliopsida > Apiales > Apiaceae > Daucus > Daucus carota. The sequence goes on along the minus strand of NC_030384.2, from coordinate 991,922 downwards.
GTTGCTTCACCTTGCTCCCCCTGAGCATATGCTCCTTGTTCTCCTTTGCTTGTCCCACTAGCTCCCCCTATCTCATTCTGACCTGTATTGCCTTGACTCTCCTTAGAGGGTTGATCTTGAGGTTGGACTGAGTCACCAGGTTGATTGCCTTATACTGGTTCATCATCTAACTCTCTTTCATCTAATCTATCACTTTTCTCCCCCTTAGGTAAGTTGGCAACATGAATAAATCTGGATAAGGAAGCAAGTGCAACTTGAATGTTGGAGAAACCAGTAGCAATAGTCTGAGAAAGACTGTTCAAATTGTCATTCATGACAGCTACTTTCTCTTCCAAAGAAGATAATCTGTCGGATGCTTGAATAGTAGGGACACTAGTTCTGAACCTTTTAGGAATGGAAGGAAGACACTGGGGCCTGCTGATACCACTCTCAGGGTGTTTTAAAGTGATCTCATCACTTGTCACAGTTGAACTCACAAGGCCTAGTGCCTTTAAAATTGTGGCTCCCTCAGGTTCACTCTGGACATGCTCAAGTCCCTCTCCTTTTGCCAACACATTTGGATGCCTCTCATTTTGTTTACTGACTCTCTGTTCTTTTATCGCTCTTTTCTTTTTCTCCCCCACTCTCATCCTAAATGAATGAGTATGAGCAGTACTGAAATGCATTGAAGAGGAAGGTTTAGGTGTACCTTTGATAAAAGATAAGATGAGAACATTGTCATCGTCGAAATCATCCTAAACAAGGAATACAGAAGGATGTTGCATTTGAGTGACAACAGGCTATGTAGATACAACACTGTCAGTCTGTGTGAAGACAGTAGTATGAGCTTTGCCAGCAGTGGTGCTTGTGACATCTAGTGAAGTCCTGACACCAGGTATGGAATCGACAGCAAGAGTGGCTGTTGTACCTGCGGAGTCATTAACAGCTACAGAGGCTATGACAGCAACTTTTATGGGAAAAGTTGTAGAGGGGAGAGTAACCAAAGCAGTGGCTGTTTCATTTTCTTACTGGATTCTACCTTGATTAAACTTAGTGTTTAGAGGTGTGGTGTCCATTACACTTTGAGCAATGGGTTCTTGTGGACCACTTGATGGGGGCTCTTCCATGATTTGAAATGGAAGATCAACATTTGAGAGGTTTGGTCTGTCCTCTGCTCTAGATGTTAAAGAAGAAACATGTGATGTAGGACAAGTAGATGATAAAATCTCAGAGATGATTGGGGGCTGAGTCACAAATGTACTCATCAATAGTCATAGGAGAGGATATCTCACTGTGCCCAAGACCTATGTGTGATTCTTCAAGCGTAGGCTTCTCAGAAGTCTGTTTCTGAGTTTGTGCAGACTCTTTACGGGTGCCTTGGGAGACATGCCAACTTCGATAGATGACTCTTGCTGAGAAGAGACACCCAGAGACAAGTTTTCTTCCTGTGTAATGTCTACAACCTTTTGGGAGGTTGCAGCATGGATGACAGTAACTTTTGTCTTCCTAGATCTCTTCGCCTTAGGCTCAGAAGGAGTTACTTTGGGTTCTATGATATTGCCATCCTTATTTGCTGCATCTTGTGCAGTTTCTCCCTCTACACTCTTACTATCCACTTCTCCGGCTTCTATGGTTCTATTCTGAGGAACTGTTTGGGCCTTTTGAATGGATTTAGGTAGGCTTGACATTCTGGGTAGAGTGTATGGGGTAGAATGCGGGTTAGCTTGAGTTAGGTCTACTCCAGCTTCATCCTCGAGAGAAAAGATAACGGGGTTATGAGGAACCAAGGTTGGACACTTGATCATTCATGTGCTTTGGGTAGTGCAGCCTCATGTCATCGTGTGGATTTGAATTAATGAGTGCAGTGTGTGTATTCTTTTTCAAAACAAAACACTTCTTGGTGTTGGAAGCATTTGCAGCAATACCACAAACATCATTCAAAAACATAGTGACAAAGCGAGGGTAGATTTGTACTTTTCTGATTATGGCAGAACGAAGTTGAGCCATGATCATCTTACCCATGTTCACCTTGTACCCGTGAACCACTGAGTGAGTAAGCTTCCAAGGAAATATGGGAAAAGTGAGTTAAGTGTTGACATGTGTGTGAGGTCTGCTATACATTTTCTTTCTAGGAGGTATCGGAAAAGTGAGTTAAGTGTTGACATGTGTGTGAGGTCTCTAGTGTTTTATATAGACAAAGGAGATAAAATGTAATAACTCGGGTTTTTCAGTGTTTAATTATTAGTTTGTTAATTCAAAATATGAGATAATTCAAAATTATGTTTTAAACCTAGAATATAATTGGTATTAGTTCATTCCAATTATTCTATTTGGATTTAACTTATAAAATCTCTAATTAGTGATATTTTTATGTTTTCGGATTATTTACAAAGGTTCAAGATTCTGCAAATATATATTTATATTATCTGCCAATAAAATGAGTTTTAGTGATTATATAATTTTGTGAATAATTATATTATTTGCAATATTATTTGAATTCGATGCCATTATTTGATTCAATTATGGTACATATTAAATGTGCAATTTTATCTGTTTACTATCTATCTGAGCGGGTAGTTTAAAATTTTGATTTATTTATTATTTTTTATAAATCAAAATTATCTATTGATTTCAAAAAAATCAATATTTATATATATATTTGAGCCCAAATAGTTTATCCGATTTAAGTTACCAAAATAGTCAGTTTTGGTATTTTTATATTTTGTGAGATTCAAAAATATTTGTAAGTTTGTAAATGATTATTTTAATTATTTGCAATCTAAAAATAATTTTGCGTATTATTTGTAAAAATAGAGAAAAGTTTTTAAATTATTATGTTTGCATATAATATGTATTCGGTATTTGTAAAATATTTAGAATTTTTTTTTAAAATTTGATAAATATTTTGAGGCCCCAAATATATCTTATTGTTAAAATAATTTTTATTTAGTGATTGAGTACTTGAATTGTTAGATATTATGAATAGCTTTGTTTATAACCAGCATAGTAGTACGCGTACACCACACACCTGCTGCAGTCGGTAGCTTTCTTTAGTTTTATATAGTTCTTTTATATATATTCCTGTAAAAGAAAAGACACCCACAAGTCATGTACGCAATAGCTTGCACTCGAGTTAAAAGAAAAAGGGGATAAAAACTGAGCAACAAACAGAGACGGTGGTTTCGTTCAAGCGAAATAAAAGGAGGAAATCTGAGGTTTTGAAATTTAAATCAATCAAATTCAATCCCAATCGCAGGTGAGGATTTGTGATTCTACGTATATACGTGTTTATATATCGATGTATGTTGGTTTGGATGTTGAATCGGCGTTTGGGGATGAAGGTTGGGGTTGATTCAGACTGATGGCTGCTTGGTTTCGAGGTAGAGGGGTGGAGTGGAGGAATAAGGAGGGGGAAAAAGAGTTGTGTAGGGGTTTCGCGGATCGGTTCGAGAAGGGCCTACAACAACGGCCATAACAGCTGCGGCGAGGCGGCTCAGCCGCGTTGGTCGGGGAAGGAGGCGGCGACAGCCGCGCGGAGAGAGAGAGAGACGCCGAAATCCGGTGAACTGGTGACAACGGCAGCATAGCCAATCGGAGGTGGTAGTGATAGTTCCGGCCGGTGGGGGTATTTTGGGATTGACGGAGTTTTGTGATAGTACAATAATTTTAAATAGTTTCTTTGATTCTTAATGAAAATGGTTAATTTGAAGTGTGGAATTGCAGTCTTTATTTTAAAACCATGTTTCTCGGATGAAATAAAAATTATTACATACAATCAAGTTGAATTGCATGTTAAATCAGAAATGTGCGAATATTGTAACTGGGACTTGGATTATAGTGGAGTGTATTATATCTGGTGGTGTTTCTTCGAGATCCTTGAATAGTATATCAATAAAGTATGTTATTTGAAACAAAGGATTGTTGTTGTTGTTGGGAATCCTCAATTTCTAAGGAACATGATTTCCGAATTTTATTGTTTTAGTATTTTATGTTTAGATAAAATTTAAAACAATGTGTTAGTATTCATATATAATCAGATATAAGATTATATACTATGATTCATTAGATTATAATTATATTTATAATAAAGCATTTAAATTATCCGTTATATGTTGGTGTAAATACTTTCTTAACTGTTTGACACTTTGTGTATATACTACTTATATATATTATCTGTATATATGCGATGGGTAGTAATATAATTTCGATTCTGCGATTCAAGATGACACTCTGGATTGTTCGCCAACTGAAGTATTGCTTTGTTGTATATATAGTTTATCGAGGAGTATGCATCATCGACTTTCAGACTCAAGCGAATAGTATTGCAAGTCAAGTCAGAAATAGTTAATAAGGCAGGTTGTATCGTTAGATAGTCAACTAAAATGTAGTGAGTGCAGAGTAGCAGAGTTGAGGCCAGTATGGGAATCTCGAAGGAGTGACTGTGTTGTCAATTGTGTTTCTATCAGAGGCAAGTATTTCAACTCCCTCTTATAATAATGCAAGTTCCTATCTATACATGACTTGTAGTTCCCACAAGCATTCGTAATTTTTATCCTGCGATGTAAAATATTGTTATTTAGACAATGCAAACAATAAGTTAGATTATAGAAGGGGGGGTTGAATACAATCTACAAAAATTTCAATAAACTCTTGCACAACAGATTATATTCAAATTACAAGAGAACGTAAAAAATAAAACAGAAATTTGAAGAATAAGGATCTTAAAAATATCAGGTGGATTGTTTGATCCACCTGAAAGATTTTTATATTAAGAACCTTCCAAGTAAAACTACTTGGCTGCTTACAAAGAACGAAGAACAGAAGCTTACAAAATCTTGCTAACTTTCTCTAGTGCTTCGCTCTTCAGTTCTTGGTGTTTTTGATACTTTGAAATGTAAATTACAAAGTGAATATATACTACTACAAACAAAACTAGTCTGTAAAAGCGTTTTCCTACTCAATTTCTAGCTAATCCAAATATAGAATTTCTTGGACTTGATACATCATTTGGAAGCTTGAAATCCTTGTTGCTTTGCCAGAAATAGTAGGCTTCGAGGTTCTCAATATTTGACTAAACTACTTTTGTTTAGCTTCCAAAACTGGTGCAGTATCTGTCACATCAACCCATGTGCTCTTTGTCTTTTTCTTAACTTGTTGCTGTCGGCTGCTAACTATCAACTGCTAATATTACTAGTTGATACTATTCTTAATTAGCGGTTGATAGTCTTGTAGGAACAATCGGACCTTGGCCTGCGTTTTATGATACTAATTAAAAGTTCGAAAAGAATATTAACCTTAATCGCTACGGCGCAAGCGATTCAAATCCACGTCTTCTACTGTATTCCTTGATTCTCCTTGGACGAAGTGTGGCCTTCGATCTCCCAAGGTGTGCCTCTCCTTAAAGCTCCGAAAACCCAAAACCCTAGCTGTCTCCTTGAGAAAAACGTCTGCCTCTCTCTGACTCTAGGATTAATTCGTTTTTTGTGTGTCTTTCAGCTTTAGGAGAACGAGAATATATATAGGCTACAGCAGGGATCATGGATCATTAGGTCAGGCCTTCTAATGACATTCCGGTCCAGGCCCAATGTCATTAAATATTAATTCTATCCACTAAAGAACTAATATTTGCACTACCTTTCCTAATTCCGTAAATTAATTAATTAATTCGGCTCCCATATTAATTGCTTATAAATTCCCCATGTTTAAGATATCGCATGTCCATTAATTAAATTAATTTCTGACAATTAATTTAATTAATATCTTTTATCCTTGATCATCCACTCAACCTTATAATTATGCAAGAACAAATCTGCCTGCAGGACTAAAGCATAATTATCTTTATTTTTGGTAATGCAGCAGCAGGTGTATGCGAAGAGGATGAAATTGATTGCTAAACAGGCTGAAGCTATGATGAATTCCTCAAGTCAGTAGTGGAGCGAGGTAATTGAATTAGTTATGTATTCTTATGCATTTAAGTTCAAAGCTAGAATATTGGCTATTGTTTGTTCAATGCTGTTTTTTGTTTATGTGCCTCTTGTGTATGGTTTGTAATTGTGGTTTCGTAACTCTAGGAATTAACTATCTTGATAGATTCTTTAAGTTTCTTTTCAAGGCATTTGTTCATGACAAGTTAATAAAAGATTAAATGCTAGTAGTAACAACTTCTCCTGGGATTTGAGGGTTGTCCTTATTCATATGTGATGTGCTAGAAAAATATTTCTGTTTAAAATCTCAAGCTGAGATTAAATTAGTTATCGCAACCCTTAATGTTTAATATAGGCGAATTACAAACAATTTGAATGGTGGAAAGGGATTTTCTAAATTAATTCTAAAATTGTGAATGTGAGAAAATTTGTGATTAAGCTTTTGAAATCTGAACTACAGTTAATAATCAGTTGACACTCAATTACTGTGGTGAATCTGATCTTTCTTTTCACCACTAATGCTTTGATTTCCTTGGAAACATCAGATTTGGAGGTACCACTGAACTTTCTATTGACAATCAGTCACACACATTTACTTTTGTTTCATGGAGGTGTCAAAGAAAAGATGTCAGATACGTGTGGTGTAATTCTGATAACTCCTACTATTCTGAAATCCTTTTTGAATGCTTTAGATGTGGATACTTTGTCTATAAACAATGTGTCGATAAGCTCTTTGGGGGATGTTTTCCAAAATAATTTGCAGTTGTATCATAAGTTATTGTATTCCTTTTGTTTCTACACTTTCTGTTGAGAGTGCCTGGTTAGCCTTTTATATTCCCAAATAGGCTCACTTTACTTAAGTTTCAAATACTAGCCCATGATCTCAATTAACCTTTTTTTTGCAATTACAGTGAATAATTACATTAAATTTAATGCAGATCAATTTTTTAGGACTGTAACTACTGCTGGTACTTTAGACTTTTAGTTCTTTCAATAGCCGGCCAAACGACTACAGAATGAATGGTTTACTCTACCTCAATCACCATTTCGAAATCTATACAAAAGTTTTTTTTTTAAAAGAAAATAGATATTAGTGTTTCCTCTACACTGTTATTAGTTCTGAAAATGAAACTAGTTATGTTATATCCAATTTTTTTTGAACTTGATGTTCAACGTTATATATAGCTAATATTTAAACTTATCATGAGGTATAAAGCTAAAAAATTTATGCGTTAATAATGCAAATATTTTTTGGGGGTTTGTATTTTTTGGTAACACTACTTGGTATTTATGATAAAAGCAGGGGCATGCTCAGGGACGGATTGAGCATGGGAGCAGTGGGGGTACTTGCCCCCACTGACCTTCATATTAAATATGTATTTCTACTATGATTCTCATCATATAGTTCATTTGCCCTATGATTCTCATCATATAGTTCATTTGCCCTCATAGTTGAGGTGTTCTTCGTTACCCCGGGAAGTACAAGTTCAATTCCTTTTGGCATTTTTTATAGCAAATCTTTTGTCCCTCTTCCTTTCTTTTCCCCTTTGTTATATTTTGTCCCCATTACTCTAAAAGTCTAGCTCCGTCCCTGGGCATGCTTGGATCTTTTTCTGAAGTAGGTTCCTTAAAACCCAACTTATTTTTATAAACTAAAAGGCGAATGAGAAGATGATTTGTAAACTTGTGCAGACGCTTCATGTCAGAGATGGCATCTCTATGTTTCTGTAAGTTATAAAAACTTAAGTAATCTGTTTTGGTCACTTTAACTTCTCTTTGTTTTTGTCTCTTTTCATTCCTGTAATATTCAGGAACTCTGTATATTTGTGCTATAACCGGATTTGTCTCCATAGGGCATAACTTCTAAGTAAATGAAATGAACCAAGCTTTTCTCTTGGAATCCTTTGTAGATGGACACAAATGCAATCTTTAGTAATCTGGATAAGTATGTAAGGTTTGATTTGAGCTGTGCTAAGAGAAAAATGTATGACCGATGAACTTTAGATGGTGTAATTAATTTAGTTGAAGAAATTGTTTATGTTTTGATAGAACTAACATATGGAAAGCACTATATCAGATGCACTGTTTTCTAGATCAAGTATTCTCTTGTTGCTAACTAAAATGCAGCATATTCCAAAGTTATACTTTCGACAGCAACGTATGACTGTATGAGCACAGATTGGATCATGTATATCTCTGTAATCACTTTACCAGGGACTTGCATTGCAGGTATAGTCGCTGATTTTGGTTGAAAGTCCCGCTAACTCTACTAGGTGTGGCATGTAAACAAAGCTTTTGGAAGCTGCCATCTTTTGCTGAGAGAATTCCATGGAAAATCTTTTGAACTCTACATGATGTAATTCCTTTACATGCCAAGTGTAGCAACTATTTATGTCTAGGGGGTGATAAACTCTGTAAACTTTACTCTCATGTGCTACTACTATCTTCTGATATGTGTTATTCGGGTTGCGCTTTTCTTTTTGTTCAAATGCATTTGTTCCTCTAATTATATTTACATTGTGGGAATTTATCTTCGACAATGAAGTGCACTCAAAATGTTTATACTCTATCTCCCTCTCATTTTTTACAGTTTTTTTTACACTGCTCGACACGCATTCTAAGGCGCATAGTTGTATAAATTATTTTTAAAAAAAATTCTTTTTTGTATAAAAATATAAACAACAAACTTTTATTCAGAAGAAAAAAAGTTCAAAATAATTCAACAAACTACATTTTACGAGAGTATTTGAATGTGTATCGAGCTCCCGTTCCCCAAAGTAAACAAATGAGGAGGCGGAGGAATATTAATGTAACTGGCTAGTTGTTTAGACACAATCCTCTTTGTCTCCGAAGGATGGACATACCTCTAATTACAGTTTTGATCGAATGAGTGATCAAAACAAACTCTAGGCCGTGTTTAAAACTTGATATTTGGAAAAAGATTATCACCTTGATGAAATAAGAAGATAAATGATCAGAATTTGGATAAACCAACACAAATGAAAACAAAATTGAATTGAATATATCTTAAAAGTATTTGCAATAATAATTTAGAAAAAAAAAAGTATTTGCAATAAACTCTTAAATTATTTTTTAAGTAACTAACTGAATACATGATTCCTATTAATTCAATATATTGAAGTCTAAACAATTTTATAGTCTATTTTCAATAGTTAACCGCAAACCATTTCTGAGTTGGTGTATAAAACTACAAGTCGAACTCTATTACTTTTACATTGCTAAATAGTTTTAAATATTAAAAATACTCATAATAATATATTATCATATATTATTTTAAAAAAATCATAATGATGTTAAAAATAAAATTATAAATATCTAATTTTGAATATCTTTTTTTAACAAAACTTCATACATCTTTTCTTAACTCTAACGTGTTCTATTTCAATACAAATACTAACCATTACGTAATCCTGATACACGATAAATATCATTTTTCCGAAGATATACGAAATATGTAAAATCTGATTTAAAATAATTGAATAATAAATTATCACATATTAATAACAGAAAAATATTTATAAATAGATAATAAATTGTAAAAAGATATTTGTCATGTAACATATTAGAGTTAAAAAGAGTTATATGAAGGTTCTAATTAAAAAAAGATATTCAAAATTGTATATTTATAATTTTTTTAACATCATTATAATTTTTTTATGAAATATTATATAAAAATGTATTGTCATGAGTGTTTTTAGTATTTGAAACTGTTTAATGATGTAAGACTAATAAACCTCCACGTGTTGGGGACTTGTAGTTCTAACAGAAGAATATCAAACCAAAATTTTTGACGACTACAAATATACTCATGTTGCTTATTATAGTGTACTAGCTTATAACCCGTGCAATGCACGGGGCAGTTATTATATTTTTATTTTACTGTATATATTATAACTTTAAATAATTTTATTATAAAAGTAGAATTATGATAGAATAATGCGGTTAAATAAATTTTTTATTTAACAGATGATTAAATTCTTAGTAGTTAAGTCCGTCAAATGGCTGATTAAAATTAGGTCGAATATATATATTTAAATGAGAATGTTAAAATATGTTTTTATATGTTATAATTTAAGGAGACATATAAACCCAAATATGAACCAACCAATAAACTTTTAGTATTTTGTTATTAATAATTAACAATATAGTACAAAACATATTATAAGTTAAGAGACATATAAACCTAAATAACGACTTGGGTCGAATATCAACCGGCTCACCAAACTCGACTGATCAACCGACCAACTGGACTTTATATATTCAAGCTTTAATAATATAATAATATATAGTATAGTATATATTTATAATAATACTTTTAAACTAAAATCATTTGAGTATATAAAAATAATGTCAATGTATTTTTGTTGGAAAACATCACCGGTTAATTATTAATAATTTCATATATATAATATTATATTCTTATATGTGTGTGTGGTGTGTGTTGCTCGTGTTAATCATAGAAGATCGAATTTTTAGTTAAAAAATCTAAAAAAGATAATGTGTTTTAGTTAAAAAGGTAATTACTAATTACCATGTTTCTCGATGTTATTTTAGAAGATAGAGTTTTTTTTGTTTTAGTTAGAAAGGGTAATTGTGATGTTGTCCAATATGATTTTTGGAAGTTGAGTCTTTTTAGTTAGAAAATATAAAGAAGATAATATTTTTAGTTAAAAAGGATACTTGATTATCTAAATAGGCTCATAATTCGGCCCAAGTACCGGCCGACCAAACTTTTAATGTTTAGATTTTAATAATACTAGCTTATAGCCCGCGCAAGGCACGAGAGTTTTTTAATTATTTATAAACTTTTTAAATATATTTTAAATGGTGTGAAAAAATTTAATTTATAAATAATAAATTAACATTTTTTATAAAATAAAATTCAAAATTATGATTTGTTTGTAAGTTAAAACTGTTGTAAATACACCATCACAACCATTAATGACTTCAAATAAACTATTTTAATCAAGTCATTCCTTTTCCCGTATGTATCATGCCAAAGTATTAAATTCTTTCTATCAAATTTTAATATATTTTGAGTAGAATACGTTACGCCAACTCCTATCAGATTATATTTATAAATGTATTTTATATTAGAATTATTATAATGTGATTTAAATATTTTTCAGAAAACATGCAATAAGAAGGTAGAATCTATTTTAGATTAAGAAAAAGTTTTTGTATTCGTTCTTCACATAAATTCGGCTTATTATTTTTCAAATATCTTATAAAAAAAATTGTGAAGGTGCAATTTATATGATTCTACAAATAAAAATAGTAGGAAATATTTATATTGGATTAAAAAAATCATAAACACGTGAAAGACAAAATTTGTTTTGGATTCGGAAAAGGAATTATGAACATGCAAGTAGATATCCGTTGCCTTATAGAACAAAAGTTAATTTTGTTCTAATCCAACTATGCTTATTTGTTCGATATACGATCCAACTGATGATAAACTTTTCGACCATACGACCATTCGACCAAATTATCTCTCTTGCGCTTATTATATATAAGTATACAATAGTATAGATATATAGGCTGACATTCCAGAGAGTGACTCTTTATATGGAGTTACATAGTGCGCCACTATAAATTATCAATTTTATTATTAGAATACATATAAAACGTGATTCTAATATAAAATACTATAAAATAAATCTATTTTAAGTAATTTAACACTTAAAATTTGATTAAAAAATTATATTTTCGAAACTGATTCTACAACAGAATAATTCTGGATGATTATTATTCTGTTACAGAATCATGTTGAGATATTGCATAATTTTAGATGATCTTTGGAATTAAAAAATTGTATAATTTCGTTTTCGGTTTAATAATCAAGATTTGCAATTATATTTCATAAAAAATATAATAGAATATATATTATGTATATATTTATAATGGTGTGCTACGTAACTCCATATAAGAGGGTATGCTATGGAGTGCTACCCATATATATATATATATACTATAGATTACATATTTATATTTATGTTGAGTTTTATATCATTTATATTTTTCAAACTCAATCTAGGCAGAATCCAAGGTATATTTACTTTTTAAATAAACCTACGTACATTTTTCGACTCAAATTACTTCCAAACAAGATTTACAAATGAGAAAATCACCAAGTTAGTAATCCACTCTCGTGAATAATCAGACAAGTACCACTATCTCAGAGTATTTGATTAATTCCATATAGCCATCAACAATTAGATCAAACATGAAACATTCTTGATTATCTTTTGCTGTGTTGATCTCATCCATTAGAATCTTGGCATCTGTTTCTATTCTTGATAACACATTTATTCTCATATTTTCAAATTTATGTAACCCTATGTTTTTCATATTAACCCAATCAGTAATTAGAATTTTTTTTTTTTTTTATAAAAGAGCTCATTCAATAATAAAAAGCCATACGGAATCTACATAACCAGTCGCGTCGAACAAACAAAATACAGAAACAATCACTGATTAATCCATTCTTCTCGGAGATAAAATCACGTGATTTGTTGAAGATGATATATACACATGCTTCGCCACTTTCGCTTCCACCATAAACAGTTTGAGCTATCGACTGAGAATGCAATCGCCTAGTAACTTTTAATACCTAATCAAGCACCATACTCACACAAATGGTGAGAAAATAACAAAACTCACACAAACGGTGAGACAACAAGAAAACAAAACCAAACGTGACAAACTAGCAACCATAGATTTGCAATTGCGAAAATAAAATACTAACTAAACCAAGGCAATCTTTAGATCTAGGGAACAACCCACAAAAACAAGATAACTCAGACCACTTTCGAGAATTAAATCACTGAGAAGAATGAGAAATCTGAAACTCCGTGGAATTAAGATCTAGAAATAGAATGCCAAATCGGAAAAGACTTTAAATCCTTAGATCCGAAAAAACAAACTAATGTTAAACTTAAGAAAGAAAGGTTAATCTTACCCAACAAAGAAGATTTTAGAGGGATCAACAAGTTTTTTTGAAAAAATAAAACAAAAAATAAAAACTTTTGGGGCTTTCCACCGGTGGAGATCTGGTGGAAGCCCCTACGCAGCTAAGAAAGAGAAGGAAGAGCTGCTACGAAAATAGGGTTTGGGGAGAGAGGCTGCGGCGAGAAGATGTTTTTAGTAATTAGATTTTTAAAGAGTTAATTACAGTTTGTAACCCCTAGGATTGCTCCAAACGCACTTAAGATCCTGAACTATCAAACGTGACATAATGCACCCTGAACTTTACATTCCTGTGCAAGTTGTAACACATAGTCACTATTCCGTCCAAATATGCCGTTAACTTTAACTGTTTGAGAGGTAACAGTGTGTGTATTAGTTTCTAACAGCTATTTTACCTCTTGTGACCCCTCAAAAATTATGTATTATATTTTGAAATTATTTCTGAACACACACAACGATGTAAAACAAATTTAAAATAAGTTTTAAAGTATGTATCTAGATTTAGAATCTGAAAATTTATTATTATTTTTACATAAACGATGTAACTTATTTTAAAATTTTAAAATAAATACATATTTTAAAAATTATTACATCGTTGTGTGTGTTCAGAAATAATTTCAAAATATAATACATAAACTTTGAGGAGTCACAAGGGGTAAAGTAGCTGTTAGAAACTAATATACACACTGTTACCTCTCAAACAGTTAAAGTTAACGGCATATTTGGACAGTATAGTGACTATGGGTTACAACTTGCACAGGAATGTAAAGTTCAGAGTGCATTATGTCACGTTTGATAGTTCAGGATCTTAAGTGCGTTTGGAGCAATCCTAGGGGTTACAAACTGTAATTAACTCAATTTTAAATGAATAGCATGATAAATATACATTTACATATATAATATTATAATTTAATGTAATGTGATTGATAAATAGTTTATAATATATATGACAATAAATCATATGATATTTGTTATCATTAAATTATAAATATCATCTTTTAAATTCTATAAAAACAACATATATGAGAATTTAAAATGATAACTTTCATATTATTTTATAGCAACATATATGAGAATTTAAAATGATAATTTTCATATTATTCTATTTTGATATTTATGATGAGAAGAAAATAACGTCGGAATACAAAAATTCTTATCAGTTAGATTGAAATAAAAATAAAAAAATTATATTACATAAGAATTTTTTTTATAATTAATAAATATCGAGCCAAACAATTTACCTTTAAGTTCAACTATCACAAACTAAACTTTTGATTATTATTTATTTATGAAAAGATACGTAGGAATCTCGAATTCCGAAAACAGTTTTAAAATCACAAAGCTCACCCATCGTTTTCCGATCCATAACATTAATCTCATGCGAAATTTTATATAATCTTAGATATGATAATTTTAAAAACATCATCAGACTTATAATTAAACAATGACTAAAGCCAACAAAATAATTTCATAATTTAAAAGCTATTTTTATGTATATAAAAATCATTTAAATATAACTAATAAATAAAATATCATCATCTTATGTCAATATATTTTAAAAATATAATTAATATTTTAAATATTATTAACCAAAAGAAATGACTAAATTTATCTATTATCTTTAAAATGTTATTATATATAAACGGTATCAACCCCCCCATCACATATTGGTACGGCACGAGTTTAACTTGGGGAGACGATGATTTATCCTCCCTATACAGCTCTTGTTGGTCCTTGAATGTATTACAGGGGGTTTGAAAGCAAACTAAGTTATGAACACTTGTAATTTAACTTCACAAAATAAATAGTTTATTTATCTTGCTTTTTTGCTACAACCTCGAAGAATTAATCTCGAGCTTCGTTTCTCAAGGAATACACTGTGTTTCACTCCCATGGTGTTCTCTCTGTTTGATATCTCTGTGTTTGCACTTACTCAGCTCAAGCTCGGTTCCCATACTTATATTAATGTTTAACCTTACTTGGGCACCACGGGTTCTGTAGATCTATAAAGTAGTCTTTTGCTTTTGCGGCTACTTTACAGAACACAGCCCATGTGACATTCGTAACATGCATTTCTACAGTTGTTACCTTGTATGAAAAGCAACCTAAGAACATTCTATTTTGAGTAACTTAGAGGTGAACGAAAGTGACTTGTCTCCTTTCAAGGTAGTTATCCACAACTTTGTGTATTCTTGAGCTTCAAGCTATAGGCTTGATACTTGATAGGTCTGCTACAAAACATCTTTCTGCAGCATTCCTAGGATTGAACATCTTTATCTGCCACAAGATTTGACTTGATGTGGAGTCAAATCTAATCCAAGATCTCCAGCGACAGTGACATAGGAACATCAGAACTTGTTGTCAAAACAATGATTGAGATGACAATGGCTTCCTGAATACGCTTTAGGTAGGAACGCCAGAGTTTGCTGTCATGTAAGCAGAAACTTGTTGTCTGCGGAGCTTCAGCCAAAGTTGTTGTCAAGAGCAAACTTGTTGTTGAGACTTTGAAACTATCTGCCTTGTGTAGTACTGCTGTCAAACATCTTGACAGTAGCGGTCTTTTAATCTTGCTGTCATTTGTCTTCGCGCCTTAGGGCATGAACAATTTTGAATTGAACTTCTTCCAAGTATGACCATTATAGTTCTGACAGAGATAAAACTATACTACAAAGACATACTCTGGCTGTGACAGTATGTTCTACTTAGATAAATCTAAGTACATGAAAATGTTAAGTTGACTGCTGTCTATCACCCATAAATCCCAACAATCTCCCCCAATTTGTTTTTATGGACAATAACAATAAATTTACAATCTATACATGCTGTCAACTTAACTAACATAGATCAGAACAGTTAAAACTTTATTTCTGAAAAATGTTAAGTTATACTAAATCATTTGATCATAGAATTTATAAATTGATCAATCAAATGAAATGGTGAAGGGGATAAATGCTTCTTAAAATAAGCAGATAGAAAGAATTTTCACTTAGCTCATTTTTTAGCTTTCTTTTCACCTTTGGCTTTCTGTTCTTCTCTCTTTAGTTCATCCACTAAGAGATTTAGATCAGCAATCAAAACAGCTTCTTATGGAGTTTCGATAAAATCTTCAATTCTATTCTGTAAGGCAAAGGAACCGAAGTCTCTAGCTCCATCAAGAGTAAACCATAACTGATGTCCACTCTTACAGTATCTGAATTCCATTTCATTTCGATTGATTCTAAATTTCCTTCCAGGGACACTGTATAAGGTTTCTCTTCTCTTTTCATCCAGCTTGGGATCTTCATTCTCTCTGCTTGCGAGAACAACTTCGCATTCTTCGGCAAACTGAGCTTCCAGATTGTTTAAAGTGTTAGGGATATACTGAAATATTCGTTTGAAGTATATAACGATTTGAGAATCTTGAATTGTAAAGCATAATGTAACGTAAATGTAATTACGATAACTCAACACAACAAAAGACAGGAAACAATACGTAAGTATAATACAGGAATCTACAGGTTGGAGATCCGATACGAACAGACAAAGACAATCAAGATATCTGAGACGAACATCCGTCCACTGGAAGAAGTTCATTAATATGTTCAAGCCTCAGTGATGAATAAAGCTCAATCAGTTTCCACTATCAAGATTGCCTGAAGATCAAGTATCAAAGACCAGAAGATTCCAGTATATCTATTTTGATTATTTATAATCAAATTTATCGAAGCAACATCAAACCCGGAATGACTGATCAAGTATATTATCAAGCAAAAGGATTCAAGGAATTATTTCAGCTCTAGTCGTTCGTGAACCAGACCAGTGCACAGGACGTCAGGACATACGAAAGTATTCAGTGGATTCGATCAACGAATTATTTGATCAAGTCAATCTGTGTTGCATCAACAAAGAATTAAATTTATATATATATATATATATATATATTTATTATTAATTGGAATTTACTTGAAACCTTAATAATTCAAGTAAATTCATAAAAAAATTAATGATATATATATATATATACATATCCAACAAATATAAATTACAAGTAAATGTTTGACTTTAGTCAAACTTGCGCCTGTATGTATAAATACAGTGCTAATTCACTTAGAAATTTTCTAAGTGTAACACTGGTACACTGCAACACAGAAGAATGATTCAAGGCGCAAAGTTTGACTTAGTCAAACCCTGCGCTAGTTTCCATCTCTGGAAAATGGCTAAGGATGGCTCTTCACTGTACCATTGTTGAGGCGCAACAATTGGTCAAGCGCAACATTTGACCTGGTCAAATGCCGCGCCTCTGACTAACATGCCTTGGCGCAACTTCGTTCTCATACTTAGAATAATTCTAAGTCATGTGAATACTCCACTGTGAAGAAATGGCGCAACTGTTGACCACTTGGAGCGCAACAATTGACTGAGTCAAAACAAGTTCAACAACTCAGAAATTTTCTAAGTGCAGTGCAACACTGGACAGAGTGTTGGCGCAAGGTTTGACCAAGCGCCAACTTTGACTTTCCCATGGAGTACTGATTTAGCGCAAGTTCAACTTTGGAGTTAGTTTTATTTTGGACAATTCAATTTAACTGCAGTTAAATTGAATTCGTCCAGGACGAACGCGTTAACCATGGTTAGATGTTGGAAGCCTATAAATAGAGCTTTGTGTTTTCATTTAAAAACAACTACACACTTTGTAAGTGCACACACTATAGACATTCTCGAGAGCAAAGTTAGAATATCGATTTAATCGAGAGTTTGTATTAGAGTGATTGTAGTCTCTGCAGCCGACATTCGTGTTGGAATTTGTAGCACCCGAGGATTATTTTTAATATAAGAATATTCCCTGACTTGCTGGAGTTGTTTGATTACGATTGATTTAAACTGGACTTAAACAGAATTATTCCGCAATTAAATTAAATCGAAGAAATCGGTATAGACGTATTCAACCCCCCTTCTACGTCTATTGGACCTAACAATTGGTATCAGAGCCACGCTGATCGATATACAGATATGAGATCCGTTACCAATCTGAGAAGCTAGCTGTCCGTACAATCGTAATTTTATCTGATAACAATGTCGACACACAAGTTAGGAATCAAAGTACCTCCATTTGACAAGGATGACTACAACAACTGGAAAATGAAGATGTTGCTGTATATCAGAGTTGCCAATCCCTTGTACATTGGGATTCTGGAAAATGGTCCGTTTGTGCCAATGAAGATTATTCCTGAATCTGTTGAAAATGGTGTTCGCATTCCACAAAAGTCTGTTCCCAAAGAGAAAAGCGAATACACTGAGACTGACAAGGAATATATTGCACATGACCATAATCTGCAACTCATAATTGTTCAATCAATGACCAAGACTATGACACATCTAATTCTGAGTCTGAAAACATCAAAGCAGATGTGGGATACTGTCGAGCCATTAATGGAGGGACCTGAAGAAGTCAGGGAAAATGGAAACGATATGTTGATTGCCAGATATGAAGCATTTCAGGCAATACCTAGAGAGAACATTTCTCAAATCTACGAAAGGTTCATGTTACTGTTAAATGAACTCACTCTGCATGGAAAGACTTATCCACAGAAAGAGATTAACAGAAAGTTCTCATTTGTGATGCCACCTCATCTAGTTGTGAAGACTGAGACCATCCGGGAAAGAAGCGACTTCAGGACTATGACTCTGGAAAAACTGTTTGGAAAACTGAAGACGTTTGAGATGGAACTCGAACAAAGAAAGATCATATATGGTGGTGGATCATCTGAAGCCAAGAGTATGGCCTTACAAAAGACCACTGCACTGATTGCTGATGAACCATACTTTGGTTATCAGCAACTAGTTGAATATGGCATTAATCATCACACTGTTGCACAAAGTGATTGTTCTTCTGTCAAAACTGATTATCCTTCTACCAAGTCTGAGATTGTAGAAGCTGAAATTGATGAAGTTTCTGTGGAACCGGAGGATGATTTTTATACTCAGGAAGAGCTAGAGCAGCTAGAGGATAAGTCTATGGCTTATATGGCTGCAAGGTTCAAGCATATCAAGTTCAGGAAGAACCCCCGGTACAAGAAAACTTCAGGAAATAAGTTTCAGAACAAAGGAGGATACTCAGGGTCAGGGTCTAGAAGTACCGGTAGTTACAAACCAAACATGTACGACAAGAGCAAAGTCAGATGCTACAACTGCAATGAATGAGAGCACTTTGCAACAGAGTGCAGGAAACCCAAAGCGGCTCCTGTCAAAGAAAGAAGCAACTCATATGATAAGAAGAATTCTTATGAGGATCTGAAGAAAAAGAATGAAAAGCTGAAAGCTAAGTTGGAAGCAATGGTTGCCAAGCATAAAGGAAGGGCATACATTGCTGAGGGAAAAAGCTGGGATGACACGGATTCTGATGATGAACCTGTTCAGAGCAACTATGCATTTGCATTAATGGCTGACACTGTCGAGGAATCTCCATCTCAGGTATCTCCTGAAATTTCTGTTGATGACATGACTACTGCTGATTATAAAAAGACTATTAATGAACTAGGTCAAGAGATGTATAACTTGCACACTAGTTTATTAGCTTCAGAATCAGATAACTGTAGTCTATCTCTAAAGATAGCTAAACTTGAAGAACGGATAGACGAGTTAGCTTTAGAGAAACTCATGAACACTAACCTTAAAGATAGAATTGAATATCTAGAGAATAAGGAGAAGTGTAATGCATAAATCGAGGAATCCCTTAGGTCCCAAATAGCTGATCTAGAAACTAAGCTTAAGGCCTATCAGAATTCTGCTTTTCTATAGAAAGAGATCTTGGATAGTCAAAGGGTCGATAAGAAGGTTGCTATTGGCCTTGACTATAGTTCTTTAGAAAGTTCTAAAAGAAAGAAGAGAAAAGAAAATGAAGGTATATTTGTTTCATCAGGAATTGAGAATGCTCCTGAAGGAACAAATGTACCTAAGATTCTAAAGAACACCAAGACCACTATCTTTAGAAAGGCACAAACGGAACCTCTGATAGAAGAAGACCTTGCCATTAAGGAAGAGTTGAAAAATGAGGAAGTTGTTAAGCCTCAAGTAAAACAGGAAACACAAGACGTACCTTCTAATCCCCAAGTTAGAGAAGATTCTGATAAAACTGGATTAGGAAGTACTAGTTCCAACAAAAAGAAGAACCACAGAAATGGTAAGCTAGATGCTAAGAAAACCAACTCTGGGACTCCTAGTGCTAGAAAGGTTTGTAACAATTGAAATTCTACTAATCATCTTACTCATGCATGTAAAATGACTAAAGTAGATACTCCTGTTACTAGCATGCCTAATACTGTTAACATGAATGCTGTTCATTTGCCATGTGGTAGAGTAGGTTGCATGCAATGTGCAATGAATATGATGTATGCATGTTTTACCATGTTAAATGCATCTTTTTCTGCATCACCTGCTATGAATATGAATATGCCTGCACCTTCTGTTGCCCCTGTGGCAAAGACTGCTAGTTCTTCTAAGAAGAAGGAGACTCCAAACTCCAAGTCTAAAAGCACTTCTTCTAAGACTAAAAAGGAGAAGAGTCCAGTCACCCCTGAACAAGCACATGTTAAAACAGATTCTGTTGATACTCCTGTTTCTACTAAACCACCTGGACCCAAGAACGTCTGGGTACCAAAGAAAGTTTAATCCATTTGTGAATGCAGGGCACAAGAAAGAAAAGCAAAATTGTGTGGGTTCTTGATAGTGGTTGTTCAAGACACATGACTGGAGAAAAGTCCCTGCTCACAGATGTGGTGATGAGAACCGGCCCGATTGTAGTCTTTGGAGATGACAGCAAAGGATTCACAACGGGATATGGTAAGCTGAAAGTTGAAAATGTCATCATTGAAGATATCTCTCTGGTGGAAGGACTCAAGCACAATTTACTGAGTATCAGTCAGTTCTGTGACAAAGGTTACGATGTAATCTTTCAGAAGGAAGTTTGATTGATCCAGAACCGGAAGAACAAGGATCTTACACTCCGTGGTGTAAGAAAATCAAGTTTGTAAAGCTGACATAAATTCAGCAAGTAAGGGGGAGGTCAAGTGTTTCTATAGCAAGGCCTCTGTTGATGATAGTTGGTTATGGCATCGGAAGCTCTCACACTTGAACTTTAAGACTATGAAATTCTTTAGTCAAAAGTGAACTTGTGAGAGGACTTCCACAGAAAGAATTTTGTCAAGAAGGACTCTGTGATGCATGTGAAAAAGGGAAGTCAAAGAAAGCATCGCACGTGAGCAAAGGAATGACTGACATTGGTTCACCCCATCAACTGATTCATATGGATCTATTTGGACCAGTCAACATCCCCTCTATGTCAAGGAAAAGATATGCTCTTGTGATCGTCGATGACTACTCAAAGTACAAATGGTTATTATTCTTACATACAAAGGATGAAGCAGCACATGTCATCATTGATCATATCAAGAAGATTGAAAACGAAGCAAATTTGCCAGTAAGGGCAATCAGATCAGATAATGGAACAGAATTTCGTAATGCTGTTCTTAATGAATTCTGTACTGATAAGGGTATCTCTCATCAGTATTCAGCTCCAAGGACTCCACAACCAAATGGTGTCGTAGAAAGTAAGAACAGGACCTTGATTGAAGCAGCAAGGACAATGATTAGTCAATCAAGACTTCTAATCTATTTCTGGGCTGAAGCTGTGAGTACTGCTTGCTACACTCAAAATCGTACCCTGGTTAACAAAGATTTGGATAAGACTCCTTATGAAGTAATGGCCAACAGAAAACCATCACTGAGTTACTTTCATGTATTTGGTGCAAAATGCTATGGTCTAAAGGAAGAGCATCTGGGAAAGTTTGATGCCAAAGCTGAAGAAGACATTTTTCTGGGTTATTCTTTAGAGTCTAAGACCTACAGGGTTTATCTGATCAATGACGACAAGCTGATTGAAAGCATCAATGTAAGATTTGATGATACCAAGCTCCCAAGTCTTCAAAAAGAAAATGAATCTGATTCTCTAGAATTTGAGAATTTAGAAGACATCTATATACGAGAAGATGAACCTGAAACTGATACTAGGGAACCTAATGCAAATGAAGGAACTGCTGATCCTGAACCATCTAGAGGAAGTATTGGCAACAATACAAATGATCATCATGATCACAGTGGTCAAAGTGGAGGATCATCAAATAGAATTAGCATCAGTTCAGGGGGAGCAAGTCACATTAGTGGATCTACTAGTCATCACACTCAACACAACTATGATTATGGTGAATCATCAAGATTGAATCTGCCAAGACAAAGGGTATGGAGTAGAGCTCATCATGTTGAACAAATCATTGGTGATCCAGACACAAGAGTGCAGACTAGAAGAGCAACTCAAAATGAATGCAACTTTGCTAGATTCTTGTCTCAGACATAACCAAAGAAAGTTGAAGAGGCTCTAAGTGATCCAGATTGAGTATCTGCAATGCAGGAAGAACTCAATCAATTTGAAAGGCAGAAAGTTTGGAAGCTGGTGCCAAGACCTAAAGGAAAATCTATAATTGGCACCAGATGGGTTTTTAGAAACAAACTGGATGAAGATGGTATTGTTACGAGGAATAAGGCAAGACTGGTAGCAAAGGGTTATTCGCAAGAAGAAGCAATTGACTATGATGAAACCTATGCTTCAGTTGCTAGGCTTGAAGCAATCAGGATGTTCTTAGCATTTGCTGCACACTCCAACTTCAAAGTATATCAGATGGATGTGAAAAGTGCATTCCTGAATGGTGATCTAGAAGAGGAAGTCTATGTTGAACAACCCCCTGGTTTGAAGACAAGGAATTTGAAGACTTTGTATACTTTCTCTTCAAAGCACTCTATGGCCTGAAGCAAGCCCCTCGAACCTGGTATGACACTTTTTCCAAGTTCCTACTTGAAAATGGTTTCATCAGAGGTATCATCGATAAAACTCTTTTCCATAAAAAGCATAAGGATGATATAATTCTTGTACAAGTATATGTCGAGGACATTATATTTGGTTCTACTAATGATCTTTTGTGCGAGAGATTTGCTAAGCTTATGCAGAGCAAGTACGAGATGAGCATGATGGGAGAATTATCTTTCTTTCTAGGACTTCAAGTTATTCAGAAGCCTGACGGTATTTTTATCTGTCAATCTAAATACATCAAGGATCTTCTGAAGAAATATGGAATGGAAGAAGCATCTCCTGCCAAAACTCCCATGCCAACTGCTGTCAAACTTGATCAGGACAAATCTGGTAAGTCAGTTGACATCACAAAGTATCGAGGTATGATTGGCTCTCTCTTGTACTTAACTACTAGTAGGCCAGATATCATGTTCGCAACTTGTTTATGTGCTAGATTCCAGGATGATCCTAAAGAGTCTCACCTTATAACTGTTAAGCGTATTTTTAGGTATCTTAAGGGAACCCCCAATCTAGGGATATGGTACCCTAAAGATACAGGTTTTAATCTGATTGGCTATACAGATTCTAACTTTGCAGGATGTAAGATTGATAGGAAAAGTACTTCAGGAAGCTGTCAGTTTCTTGGACGAAGGTTGGTGTCATGGCATAGTAAGAAGCAACACTCTGTGTCTACGGCTACAGTAGAAGCTGAATACATAGCTGCTAGAAGTTGCTACGCTCAAATCTTGTGGATGAGGAATCAACTACAAGATTATGGACTCATGTTGGATAAAATTCCGATTCTGTGTGATAACACGAGTGCCATTGCCATTGCCAACAATCCTGTTCAACACACCAGGACAAAGCATATTGATATCATGTATCATTTCCTTCGCGAGCATGTCATGAATGGAACAGTAGAGTTACACTTTGTACCTACTGATCAACAAATTGCAGACATCTTCACTAAACCACTAGACGAATCCACTTTCTCTAGTCTGGTTGGTGAACTTGGGATATTAAATATGTCTAATGAATTAGACAAGAAATAACTGCAATTCGTTCGTTAGTTCACAAGTTTTAAAATGTCAATATTTTCAGGACTTCTGAATTTACAAAGAGCATCAAGTATTTTACATATTTATCTGATAATTAGTTTTAACTATTTACCATGATTTATATGATTTGCATGATCTTTAAATGATTATGTGATTATTTGCTATGTGTTAGATATTTAGAATTAATTTTCTTGAATTATTTAAGTACTTATATTCAATTAATGAATATTAGTCTTTATTTGATTCATATTTTAAATATATTTGATTAATGGATTTGAAGCAATTCAAATTATTTAAAGTTATCCATTAATTAGATTTTAATTAAAATACTTGCAGCATAATTAATTAAATATTGTTTGACTGAAATTAATTTAGTTAAAACTTTATTTGATTTAAT
This sequence comes from Daucus carota subsp. sativus, assembly GCF_001625215.2. Taxonomy (NCBI): domain Eukaryota; kingdom Viridiplantae; phylum Streptophyta; class Magnoliopsida; order Apiales; family Apiaceae; genus Daucus; species Daucus carota. The sequence continues at coordinate 967,697 of NC_030384.2, read as the reverse complement.
TGTGATTTTTATTGTATCAAATTGTTTTGTTCTTAAGTAGAATAAATTTGATACACTTGGTATTTATGCGTTTTTGGAGTTAAACTCGAAAAATTCTAAGTACTGCATAAGGTTGAGCTTCGGCGCAAACTTTGACTTTTTCAAAGTCAAATGTTACGCCTCCACACTGTGGTTTGGCTGTGTAGTGTTTGCGACTTAGATTTTGTCTAAGTCCCTCATAGTTGCGCCACTTATACACTGTATGTGTATAAGGGGCAGTCCTGTCATTTCAATACTTGCACTCAGCCACATTCTCTGTGTGATGTATGGAGGGCAACTTGGTAATTAACCAAGTTGCGCCTCACCCATATCTGTGAGTATATGTATACTCTTCTACTTCGTTTTCTTTTTGATAGGGATTAGGTTCATTAAGTATTACGACCCGATCCAATAAAGGCCCGTGTAGCCGGTTTAATCATGAGGAATTCCGCTTTGGCCCAATGGCGCTCCGAACCAGATATATATGGGCCGTAAGGAAGACTTGGATGGGCTCGAGGCCCATACAAAGGTCCAGCTACGAAGCTAAGTCCTACGATACAACTAACTCTCGTGGATAAACGTCCCGGAGTTCTTGGTGAGATTAGAGTTCTGTCTTATCTGTTACTCCGAAGCGTACTTCGATACGAAGTCTGGAACGTGGAATCATACTTCCATCCAACTTCTGACTCCGAAGCGCCTATATAAAGGGTTCTACCCCTCATAACTAGAACTACGTTTTGGACTTGATTCTTCTCCTAACAGAAGATACGTAGGCATCTCGCACCTAGACCAGTCCAAAGCACGAATCGCTCACGCCCTTTGTTTTCAATTCCATAACATTTGGCGCCGTCTATCGAAAGAAGACAACAACCATGACAAACCCGACCGGGCCACGTTCCGAAATCCACGTTCCCCGTAATAGAAATACCACCGGAATCTCTACCGAGTCAATTCCCATCACCGCCTCCATCCCGCTTGGGACCACTGCTGCTCAAACTACTCTTCCACTGACTTTTGGCACGCTGCCCCCTATGACTCGAGTAATTTCAACCATTAGTGACGCCGGCACACATTACTCAACGGTCACAACAACCACTCGTGGAGGCATGGGAGACGACTATGTGAATGTAACTGACTACGACTCCTCTGAATCGGCGCAGGAGCATGATACCCCCCCTCGAAGGAGGAGAGATGCTGACCCTACTCGACACCGTCAGCGTCGCCATAGGCAAGAAGCCAATGAGCCCCGAGGAGCAACGAACCAAGCCTATGAGGATCGAGTCCGTGCTTATGAGGAGGAGATCGCACGATTAAAAAGGGATCAGGCCAGATTACCGCCTCCGGAACCAAGGGACGAAAACCCTCGTCAGACCGTCATGAATCAAATTCACTTGTTACCAGCAGGCGATCCTGATAACCCCGTTCCCCCTTTTACGCAAGAAATCATGGGTGCAAGAATATCCTGAAAATTCAAGCTCCCAACCATTAAAGCTTACGATGGCACGGGTGATCCCGCTAATCATGTTCGGGCCTTCATGAACGCTCTGTTGCTCCAACCCGTCACTGAAGCAATCAAGTGCCGCACTTTTCCTCAAACCTTGAGTGGGATGGCGCAACATTGGTATAGTCGCCCTCCCCCTAATTCTATCTCTTGTTTTGCTGACTTGAGCAGGGCTTTCATAGGGCAATTTGTTGGAAGCAAAACGCATGTTAAGAGCTCTGCCTCTCTAATGAATTTGCATCAAGGTAAGAATGAATCACTCCGGGAATATATGAATCGTTTTACCAAAGAAGCCTTGAAGGTCCCGGACCTAGATCAGAAGGTAGCCATGATTGCACTCCAGCAAGGTACCACTGATGACAACTTTCGCCAGTCTCTAGCCAAGAGGGCCCCCGATAATATGAACGACTTGCAAGAAAGAGCCGGGAAGTACATTAAGGCGGAAGAAAGCCTAAGGAAATCCCAGAGTAACCAAGGGCTGAACACCAATTTTAAGAAACGTGGAAACGATGTCGAGTATAACGCTGAGAACAAATATGCCAAAAAGGATGATGATGAGAAGTCGCCTGCTAAAAAGAAGGTAGGACCAAGGTTCACAGAATATGCTAGGCTCAACGCCCCAAGAAGTCAGATCCTAATGGAGATCGAAAAGGATGAGAGTGTTCGATGGCCGAAGCCCATAAGGACCGACCTAGAGAAACGAAACAAAGATTTGTATTGTCGATTCCACAAAGACACGGGGCATAAGACCGATGATTGTCGACAACTGAAGGACGAAATCGAATTCTTGATCCGAAGAGGCAAGTTGTCTAAATTTACCAAGGATGGAGACAAGAATTATCGGGACAATGACAGTCGTGGAAGAGACAATGATGATAAGAGAACTCAGCCTCGAGGGCCTGTGATTAACGTAATCTCCGGAGGGCCTACGGCTGCAGGCACTTCGAGTAATTCAAGAAAAGCTTATGCAAGAGAAGTGATGAATATAGTTGGAGAACCCCCGAAACGGGCAAAAATTGACTATACAATGGCATTCGATAATATTGACCTTGAGAAGGTGAAATTCCCCCATGATGACCCCTTAGTAATCACTCCAGTCATTGGAAACTCGTCTGTAAAGAGAGTGCTGGTTGATAATGGAGCCTCGGTGGATATCTTGTTCTATGATGCCTATGAAAAGATGGGATACTCCGATACTCAACTAACACCCTCGGATATGCCTATATATGGCTTCAATAATGTGGAAACCAAGATTGAAGGCATGATCCAACTTCCTGTAACCATGGGTACCGAACCTAGACAAGCCACGTGTATGGTAAATTTCCTGGTCGTTAAAGCCTCATCAACCTATAATGCCATCCTTGGGAGGACTGGAATATATGCTTTTAAGGCAATCCCGTCCACTTATCACATGAAGATTAAATTCCCGACTTGGAATGGAATTGGAGAAGAACTGGGAGACCAGAAAATGGCCCGAAGTTGTTATATTGGAGCATTAAGATCCGGAGGAGCTGGGGGGGGGGGCAAGTGCTACCCATAGAATATCTCGATGTTCGGGAAGAAGAAGAAAGAAGAGGCAAGCCTGCCGAAGATTTGGTTCCAGTCCCATTGTATACTGAGGAATCCGAAAAGGTCACTTATGTTGGAGCATTACTCCAGGAAGACTTGAAGCAAGAGCTTGTGAGGTTCTTGAGGACCAATCGCGATGTTTTTTCTTGGACAGCGGCTGACATGCCAGGTATTGATCCTTTATTCATGACTCACAAGTTGAATGTGAATCCTGATAGGAAACCGATTAAGCAAAAGAAGAGGAATTTCGCTCCCGAAAGGCAGGAAGCCATTAAATAGGAGGTAGATAAGTTGTTGGAAGCCGGGTTTATTGAGGAAATTCAATTTCCAGAATGGTTAGCTAACCCTGTCATGGTCAAGAAGGCAAATGGAAAGTGGAGGATGTGTGTAGACTTCACCGATCTGAATGATGCTTGCCCTAAGGATTGTTTCCCTCTTCCAAGGATAGACACGCTGATAGACGCCACTGCTGGCCATGAGATGTTAAGCTTCATGGACGGATTCAGTGGATATAATCAGATCCGGATGGACAAAGACGACGTCCCTAAGGTATCATTCATTACTGACTTTGGTGTATTCTGTTATTTGGTTATGGCATTTGGGCTTAAGAATGCAGGAGCCACATACCAACGCCTGGAAAACAAGATGTTCAAGCATCTGATAGGTAAAACTATGGAAGTATACGTTGATGAGATGCTAGTGAAAAGCTTGAATAAAGCGGATCACCTAGAGCATTTGAAAGAAGCTTTTGAGGTCCTGAGGACGCATAAGATGATGTTGAACCCAGCCAAGTGTGCCTTTGGGGTTGGTTCCGGGAAATTCCTTGGTCTAATGGTCTCCAAACGTGGTATTGAGGCCAACCCTGACAAAATAAAAGCTATCCTCGACATGGAACCGCCCAAAAGTATAAGGGATGTACAAAAGTTAACAGGTAGGATCGCAAGCCCTGGGAAGATTTGTATCCAAGTCAGGAGACAAATGCTTACCTTTCTTCAAAGCTTTGAAGAAGGTTAAGAATTTCGAGTGGACAGAAGAGAGCCAAGTAGCTTTTGAGGAACTAAAGAAGTACATGGCAGAGCCACCTCTCCTATCGAAACCCATTGATGGAGAGACCTTGTATGTATACCTGGCTGTTTCAGAACAAGCACTGAGTGCTGTATTAGTTCGAGAGGAGTTGAAAGTTCAAAAACCGGTGTACTACGTGAGCAAGGTTTTGCATGGGGCAGAGCTCAATTACTCCGTGATCGAAAAATTTGCTTTGGCCATGATTACGGCCTGAAGGAAGCTAAGACCCTATTTTCAATCTCATAAAATAGAAGTCTTGTCATACATAGCCCGAAGGCTAGTGGAAGATTAATCAAGTGGGCAATTGAGCTCGGGGAGTTCGATATCCGATACAAACCGCGAACAGCGATTAAGGCTCAAACTTTAGCTGACTTCCTCGTTGAATGTACCATTAACAACGGGGAAGTCGGGGGGCAAGAGGAAAAGATTGAGGACAAGGTTGAAAACAAGGGTGAAGTACCCAAGCAACCTAAAGAATATTGGTTACTATTTTTTGACGGGGCTTCAAAAACAAAAGGTAGTGGTGCAGGACTTGTGCTCCAAAGCCCCGATGGCTTTACTGTGGAATACGCCATTAAGCTGGACTTCCCAACTACTAACAACGAAGCCGAATATGAGGCTTTGATAGATGGGCTTGGATTAGCCAGGACCCTGAGGGTAAGGAACTTGAAGGTCTGTGGTGACTCGAAGCTGGTGGTTTTCCAAGTGAATGGTGAGTTTGAAGCTCGGGAAGACACAATGCTTAGATATCTGAGGATTGTAAAGACTCAAATGGCATTGTTCGAAGAATGTATTGTAGAATATTTGCCAAGAGAGGAGAACACTAAGGCTGATGCCTTGTCCCAATTTGCATCCTCTGATGATGAGGTATGCTCGGGAAGTGTTTATTATCAGGTTATGAGAACCCCAAGCATCGATGCAAAATTGGTTGCTCCGATTGATACGGGAGCCACCTGGATGGATGAAATCAAATTGTACCTTGAAAATGGCCATCTACCAACCAATGCTGATGAAACACGAAAGTTGCAGGTAAGGGCCCTTAAGTACGTGCTCATTGAGGGGATCTTATATCGGAAGTCGTTTGTCATCCCCTACTTGAGGTGCCTAAGGCCTGATGAGGCACGAGAGGCTCTTAGGGAAGTTCATGAAGGGGTGTGTGGCCAACATCTTGGAGGAAGGGCATTGGCTCACAAAGTCACCCGTCTAGGATTTTATTGGCCTGACATGCTAAAGCATGCCCAAGAATATGTGAAGAGGTGCGATCGATGTCAAAGGTTCGCGCCAATAGTGCGACAGCCCCCCTGAGATGTTGACATCTATCAATACTCCTATCCCTTTTGCCATGTGGGGAATGGATATCCTTGGACCGTTTCCACTTGCTAGTGCACAAAGGAAGTTCCTATTGGTAGCAATTGATTACTTTACCAAGTGGATTGAGGCCAAACCACTGGCCAAGATAACCACCAAACAGGTTGCTCAGTTTGTATGGGAAAATATTATCTGCAGGTATGGAATACCACGAATCATGGTGACAGACAATGGGACCCAGTTCAACAATGCTGAGTTTAAGAGTTATTCTGAAGATTATTCAATTGAACTGCGCTTCACCTCGATTGCTCATCCTCAAGCTAACGGACAAGCTGAGGTGGCTAATAGGATAATCCTTGATGGACTGAAAAAGAGGGTTGAGAAGGCCCACGGGTCATGGGCCGAGGAACTGCTTCCAATACTTTGGGCGTATCGAACAACTTGTAAAGTCTCTACCGGAACAACCCCATTCCAGTTAGCTTATGGAGCTGAGGCAGTCGTACCCCTAGAAATCACACATACTTCCTTAAGGGTCCAGCAATATGAGCCGGAAGCCAATGAGGAAGGCATGAGACTTGCACTCGACATGATTGATGAAATCCGTGATGAAGCTCATGCTAAGATTGTGGAAAACCAGAAGCGAGCTTCCTACTATTACAACCTACGAGTTAAAGAACGATACTTTCGAGAAGGAGATCTAGTACTTAGAAAGGTTGAAGCCTCTGGGGTGGGCCCCAAGGGCAAGATGGCTCCTAACTGGGAAGGCCCATATCAAATTAAGGCTGTTACGGGCCATGGCTCATACAAGCTTCAGACCCTTGAAGGAATTGAAGTCCCAAGAAGTTGGCACGCGACCAACTTGAAGATATATTATGTTTGATACATATCCTATGATAGTAGATATTAATAGTTATCACAAGAATAAGGTCATTTCGACCACTGCCATGTAGCTGAATTCAAGAATAGTTTATCTCTTTTACTATGATATTAATGAAAGTCCCGAGGATTTTTAGCCTTGTTTTTGTTAAAGTGTTATGAACTTATTTATGTTTACCTTCGAATAAAACATCCTGAAAATGGATAAAGGCTTGAAGCTGAGAAAAGATACTAAGTAAATTCCAAGCCCAAATATGTCGGTTAAAAGTCAACCGACCCTGATGGGCTATCACAATCACTAAAAAATGATTACGAGAATCCAAGCTGTAAGCCCAACCTAATCATTGGAAGACGATTTGGAGTTTTGAAATTCTAAGTGAGAATTACTTTGAATTAATCCCGATTCATGAAAGTTAAAGTTCCGGTGACTATTTCGAGATTTGAATTAACAAATCTTACGAGAGTTAATCTAAAATATTCTAAGTAAAGAATATTAAATGCACGATATGCAAAATATGAAACAAAAGTAACTTAAATAAATAAGTTAAAACCCCGAAGGGTATAAATATCCGAATAAGTTAAATAAATACAAGGATAAGCCACGCAGGGCTGAAATAGGCCTAGTCTAGGGGAGCCCGTCATCGAAAGCCTCCTCGTCCTGTTCCTTCCCCTGGAGTTGGGCCGCGTCTTGGGCCTCCCCAAGAGGAGTCTCATCCTGGGCTTCAACGTCTTGAGCTTTTTCCCCGAGATTCGCCCCAGTCTCATCGCTCTTCGACCTCGAGTTCCTCGGTCGGAATTTCCCCATCTTGGGAGTCAACTGGGTGCGAGTCCCCAAGATTCTCGACCTCCGTGGGAGAGGAAATTTCTTTCCCTTGAAGGTCTGGAACTGGGAATCGTTCCAGGGTAACTCCCTCAATTTGGGAACCGAGCTCCTCGATAATCTTAACCCAACAAGACTTGAACGTCTTAGGGAAGCTTGCATCGTACTCCGCCATCAGGAGATCCTCGTACTCTTGGGATTTCTTGAAATCTTCAACGGCCTCCGCTCTGACCCGCGCCAACTCCGCCTCCAGGGTGCGGACTTTCTCCTGCTCCGCCACGAGCTCCGCCTCGACCTTCCTAAATTGCTCAAAGTTGGCGGCCGAGGTTTCGAAGTAACGATCACGGTCGCGTTCCGCAATCGCCTTCTCCGCCCTCACCGCCTTCAAATTATGCACGGCGGCTTGAAGGTAGGTGTTCATCTGCACAAAATAAACGGAGAATTACTAAGTCAGAAAACACCTAAGTAAAAAAGGGGGTGAAAAATATTTCCAAGTACGGAAAGGAAAAATCATCAAATATCGGAAAAAGGGTATTTGGGCCTTACCGTGGCAACCGCTTGGGCCCCGAACATCTCGATCTGTAGATCGTCGGAGGACTCGACCACGTGAGCCCGGTCGCGCGGAGTCACGACGTTCTTAGACCGCTCAGCGGCGGCCCGGGCATCGCCCACGATAGTATCCTTATTCAAAAGGCCCCATTGGACCACGTAAGGACTTGGGTCCTCATCCACAGCTTTGGGTCTTGGAGCCAAAAAAGCTGGGACTTTCTCCATGACTTCTTGGGCCTCGCTCTTCCTGGGCCTCTTGACCCGTTGGACTTCGGCCGGCACCACTTTTTCAGCGGCCTGCTCCCTCTTCGCAAAAATGGTGTTTAATCTATCCAAGGCTGCAAACATAAAATTATGAAATGGTTAGAACACATGGTAAATAGATAAGGCCCAAAAGAAGTAAAGGTAAAAGTAAAGTACCCTCTGGGCCCAAATCGCTAAGCCCGTGTTCCTGGAGCGAGGCTTCAGAAACGAGAACGGAGCAGTGGTGGAGGCAATCCCCGGTTAAAATTTTTATTGCAGCTTCTTCCTCCACCCCCAATTTTAAAGATCTAACAGGCCCGTCTTCGGCCCTACTAAAGTCTGAATAAAAATAATCGGCCCAGTTCCCCTCATTTAAGTAAAGATAAAACCACTGTTTTTTCCAGTGGGGAAGTGAATCAGGGGCAGTGCCCGAAACAAAAATGCTACGGGCCAAGGTCCTATACTGGATCTTGACCCAACCCTCGTCATTGGGCGCGTTGACAAACTTAAAAAGGTATCTAAAAACGGAGACACTGGGCTCAATACCATGCTTTTTGCACTGAACCAAGAAACAATAAATAAATTTCCATCCATTGGGCTGGAGTTGGGTCGGACAAACTCGGGCCTCAGCCAAGAGTCTAAAAACGAATTCAGGTGGAGGTAACCTGAAGCCCGCATAAAAAGTCTCTTTATAAATACGAATGGCCCCAGGTTTTGGGTAACAGGCTCGATCATTTGGGCCTGGGGCCTCGGCCCTATAAGGCCCGTTGATGCCAAACAAATAGGCTATGGCATCAACGTCCTTTTGATCGTATTTGGAAGGGAATTTGTATGCATCTAAATGGAGTAAATTCGGAAAAGCTTGGCAAAACTCAGAAAGCAGATCGCGAAGAGAAAAAACGCTTGCATGAACGAGAGATTTTTTACCTCGATTGGCCCTGGGCTTGGCCGCAGAAGGCTGAGATAACTGAGATTGCTGAGATGAAGAAGAATCCGCCATCGATCTTCAAAAATGAAGGCTGAAAACCCAGAAAGTGATGAAGGAGGATGAAGATTGATCAGAATCTGGGAAAATCTTTAAAGATCGCCCGGAAACTGAAAAAGGTCTTGAATATCGGCCGGAATCTGGAAAAAACTTGAAGATAGCCGGAGATGCGCCTAAAAACTCGCCGAAAAACTAGAGAATGTTTGAGAGTGTTTGGGAGGATTTCTAGCTCTTAAACTTGAAAATTTTGGGTGAAATGAGAAATGAACTCTCAGTCACTCATTATATAGGCAATCTACAACCGGTTTACTTACCGGTAAACCCTAAAACGAACTGGCTACAACACGTAAACTGGGCCTTGGGCCGGTCATTAAGCCGTGTCAGAGGCGGGAAGCCCACGAATTTGAAAAATTAAACCCTTTCTAGAAGGATCTCGAGAATTCTGGGGGGCATTCGAAAAATTAAAAGAAAAATAAGCTATATAGGCCTGACAAGTTATAGACTAAGGCCCACAACATATAACACTACTTGGCTCTCAGAAAGACATCTTCTACGCGTGGTACACACCATGTCTTCGTGGCGGGGCATGCAACACCCAGGGCACATTCACTTGTTGAGCAAAAACATCGTTTATTTAAAAAATAAATGATAATTTCATTAAAGTAATAAAGTGACTATGTATGGTTGGCGTGGTTAAAAACTATGTTTCCTAGGCCAGGCATAGCACGCCTAGGGAGCAACAACTTATTCAACCTGTGACAGGCTACACTTATCCACGCCCAGGAGACATGTTTCCTAGGCCTGGTAAACAGCATGCCTCCTTGGCGTGGCAATGCACGCCAAGGAAACATCATCTCGATCAGCCATGACTGGCCTAATCTACCCACGCCCAGGATACATGTCTCCTAGGCGTGGTGGATAACATGCCTCCTTGGCGTGGCTATGCACGCCAAGGAAGCATCAAAAACTTCAGCCATGACTGGCTTAACTCATCCACGCCCAGGAGACACGTCTCCTAGGCGTGGTGGATAACATGCCTCCTTGGCGTGGCAAGGCACGCCAAGGAAGCAACTAAACAATCAACCACGGTTGTCCTAACTCATCCACGCCCAGGAGACACGTCTCCCAGCCGTGGCAGGTAACATGCCTCCTTGGCGTGGCAAGGCACGCCAAGGAAGCACCACACAAACCAGCCTTGGCTGGCTTAATGCAACCACGCCCAGGAGACATGTCTCCTAGGCGTGGCACCATACATGCCTCCTAGGCGTGGCACCATACATGCCTCCTCGACGTGGCAAGGCACGCCCAGGAGACACTTTTCATTCAAGGATTGATCGAATTAAAGAATTAAATAATTCTTTAATCATATTCTGGAAATTCTAAAAAATTGGAATAAATTCCAAAAAATCTGAAGGAATAAAGAAAGTTGACATTTAATTCTCAAAATTATTTTGAAAGTTATTAAAAGGCTCAAAAAATTCTAAAAATTGGAATTTAATCCCAAAATTTCCAATAAAATAGAATTTAGCCTCGAAAAACACAAGAGCGCCCCAAGACCTCATCTCGGTAGAGGATACGGCAAATACATGATATTAAAACCTCTATAAACTTTTGATAAATTACTACGATATTTGTCGAAAGTTGGGGGGCAAATGATAGGGATTAGGTTCATTAAGTATTACGACCCGATCCAATAAAGTCCCGTGTAGCCGGTTTAATCATGAGGAATTCCGCTTTGGCCCAATGGCGCTCCGAACCAGATATGTATGGGCCGTAAGGAAGACTTAGATGGGCTCGAGGCCCATACAAAGGTCCAGCTATGAAGCTAAGTCCTACGATACAACTAACTCTCGTGGATAAACGTCCCGGAGTTCTTGGTGAGATAAGAGTTCTGTCTTATCTGTTACTCCGAAGCGTACTTCGATACGAAGTCTGGAACGTGGAATCATACTTCCATCCAACTTCTGACTCCGAAGCGCCTATATAAAGGGCTCTACCCCTCATAACTAGAACTACGTTTTGGACTTGATTCTTCTCCTAACAGAAGATACGTAGGCATCTCGCACCGAGACCAGTCCAAAGCACGAATCGCTCACGCCCTTTGTTTTCAATTCCATAACACTTTTATTCATCCACATATACATATGCAGATACACACACACGCAAGAACTCTTCACCACTGTTCAAAATTTCCGAGTAATCGAGTTTTTAAATCCCTTTTTCACCGTCAAAATCTTGCCCAGTTTTGATTGTGAGACTAGTTTTAGAATCCCTGAGTCAAGAGCTTTCTATTCATACCAAAAATTAACGATCCGTCGTTATTTCTCGAAGAGGGTTTTTGAAACTTTTCAAATTCTAGGCCAGATTTCTACGTGATTTTAGTGTCGAAAATTTGCGAGACCGATACCATAATTCTTAGAATTTCGAGAAGAACAACATACTTGAATTTCATCGAAATCCAAAATTCTTGAATTTAGGGTTTTTACGGAGCGTATTTAACTAATTATTTTCGTAACATAAGTGGTTATTTGTCCATTATTATTCGTGAAACGAAATTTCTAATCATTTTTAATTTTAATTAAAAATGGCTGCAAATTTGTGATATTCCGAAGACAAATTTTCACAATTGTTGAAATTAATAATTTAATTACGCAAGCAAATTATCGACGCTGGGTTCGA